>NW_017196479.1:0-8483 GCF_001704415.2 Capra hircus
GGTAGGAAAGAGCACGTGCATGCCCCCACTCGATACGAGGACAGACTCCGCTGGGGAGACTCCAGAAGTACCCCAAGATCCATGTCAAATAGGTGAGGAATCCTCCGGTTGGGGCACCTACTCCACTCACGGTCTTAGGCCCTGGCATCGACGGGAGGAGAAATCCCGACCGGTCCCCGAGGAACTCGCATGGTGACTGGCCTTTCCTGAGGCCACCAGAGCGGGTCCCTGAGGTCCTCGTCGTAAGTCGAGAGCACCTGCCGCAACTCGAGAAAATCCAGGAGGTTCACCCCTCCAGGCGAGATGACGCCGTTTCCCATGAGGCGTCTCGAGGCTAATCACACCTAACCTCTGGAACTTCCAAACGGTCCTTCACAACCTTGCTGCAACTCAAGAAGTTACCCGACATACCCGTCTCCACTCGAGAATAAGCACGAGAGTCCCGCCCACATCCAGAGGAGGCCCGTTTCCACCTCATAGCTCGAGAGGAGGATCCTTTCCCTGCGTGGCCATTCAAGAATTCCCGGCGTTCCCGTCGCTTCTGAAAGAGGAGGCGCTCTCCACAGGAGAGGCGAGAGGGACCTCCAGCAGAGTCCCCCAGAATTCTCAGTCCATTCCAGGGAAACCTGTTTCCCTGCCCTACCTCGACTTTCAAGCCGAGGATCGACTCACTAAACGGTGCCACGTGGGACAGCCCTGTGGGAAAGCCTCGTTTGGAAAGCCTGGTGGGAAAGCCTCGAGAGAAAGCCACAGATCCCTAGATCCTCGCGAAGGGAAGCGTGACACTGCTGCTACAGCTCGGGAGGAAAGCGCACGTGCATGCCCCCACTCGAGACGAGGACTGACTCCCCTGGGGAGACCCCATAAGTACCCCAAGGTCCATGTCAGCACTGGAGAGGAATCCTCAGGTTCCGGCACCGACTCCACACAAGGTCTTAGGTACCGACATTGACGGGAGAGGAATCCCGAGAGGCCCGAGCAACTCGCATGGGGACTGGGCTTTCCTGAGGCCACCAGAGCGGATCCCTGAGGTTCCCGTAGTAAGTCGAGAGCACCTGCCGCAACTCGAGAAATCCAGGAGGTTCTCCCCTCCAGGCGAGATGAGGCCCATTTCCGCTGAAGCGTCTCGAGGCTAATCCATGTATCCTCTGGAACTTCCAAAGGGTGCATCACACCCTTGCTGCAACTTAGAAGTTCCCCGACATACCCGTCTCCACTCGAGAGGAAGCACGAGAGTCCCGCCCACATCCAGAGGAGCCCCGTTTCCGCATCCTAGTTCGAGAGGAGGGATCCTTTCCCTGGGTGGTCAGGAAAGAATTCCCCGCGTTCCGTCGCATCTCAAGGGGAGGCGCTCTCCTCAGGAAAGGCGAGAGGAACTACCAGGGTCGTACCACCATTCCCTGAGTCCCCCAGATGTCTCAGTCCATTCCAGGGAAACCTGTTTTCCCTGCACTGCCTCGACTTTCAAGCCGAGGATCGACTCACACCACGGTGGCACGAGGGACAGCCCTGTGGGAAAGCCTCGTGGGAAAGCCTCGGGGGAAAGCCTCGAGGGAAAGCCACAGATCCCTTGATGCACGCGAAGGGAAGAGTGACACTGTTGCTACAGCTCGGGAGGAAAGCGAACGTGCATACCCCCACTCGAGACGAGGACTGACTCCCTTTGGGAGACTCCAGATGTACCCCAAGATCCATCTCAGCACTGGAGAGGAATCCTCATGTTCCGACACCGACTCCACGCAAGGTCTTAAGCCCTGGCATCAACGGGAGAGGAATGCCGAGAGGCCCCCGAGCAACTCGCATGGGGACTGGCCTTTCCTGAGGCCACAAGTGCGGGTCCCTGAGGTCCCCGTCGTAAGTCGAGAGCACCTGTCGCAACTCGAGAAAATCCAGGAGGTTCTCCCCTCCAGGCGAGATGATGCCCATTTCCGCTGAGGCGTCTCGAGGCTAATCGCAGCTAATCACTGGAACTTCCAAAGGGTCCTTCACACCCTTGCTGCAACTCAAGAAGTTCCCCGACATACCCGTCTCCCCTCGAGAGGAAGCAATAGAGTTTTGCCCACATCCAGAGGAGCCCCGTTTCCGCCTCCTAGCTCGAGAGGAGGGATCCTTTCCCTGCGTGGTCGGGAAAGAATCCCGGCGTTCCCGTCACATCTCAAGAGGAGGCACTCTCCACAGCAAAGGCGAGAGGAACCCCAGGGTCCTGCCACCATTCCCAGAGTCCCCCAGATGCCTCAGTCCATTCCAGGGAAACCTGTTTTCCCTGCACTGCTCGACTTTCAAGCCGAGGATCGACTCACACCACGGTGGCACGTGGGACAGCCCTGTGGGAAAGCCTCGTGGGAAAGCCTCGAGTGAAAGCCCCTGATAACTTGATTCACGCGAAGGGAAGCGTGACACTGCTGCTACAGCTCGGGAGAAAAGCTTCCGTGTTTGCCCCCACTCGAGACGAGGACTGACTCCCCTGGGGAGACTCCAGAAGTACCCCAAGATCCATGTCAGCACTGGAGAGGAATCCTCAGGTTCCAGCATTGACTCCACACAAGGTCTTAGGCCCCGGCATCGACGGGATAGGAATCCCGAGAGGCCCAATAGCAACTCGCATGAGGACTGGCCTTTCCGGAGACCACCAGAGCGGGTCCCTGAGGTCCCCGTCGTAAGTCGAGAGCACCTGCCGCAACTCTAAAAACTCCAGGAGGTTCTCCCCTCCAGGCGAGATGAGGCCCATTTCCGCTGAGGCGTCTCAAGGCTAATCAAACCTAACCTCTGGAACTTCCAAAGGGTCCTTCACACCCTTGTTATAACTCAAGAAGTTCCCCGACATACTCGTCTCCACTCGAGAGGAAGCACTAGAGTCCCGCCCACATCTAGAGGAGCCCCGTTTCCGCCTTATAGCTCGAGAGGACGGATCCTTTCCCTGCGTGTTCTGTTAAGAATTCCCCGGCGTTCCCTCTGCATCTCAAGAAGAGGCGTCCTCCACTGGAAAGGCAAGAGGAACTCCAATGTCGTGCCACCATTCCCAGGGTCCCCCAGATGTCTCAGTCCATTCCAGGGAAACCTGTTTTCCCTGCACTGCCTCGACTTTCAAGCCGAGGATCCACGCATACCACGGTGGCACGTGGGACAGCCCTGTGGGAAAGCCTCGTGGGAAAGCCTCGAGGGAAAGCCACAGATCCCTTGATCCACGTGAAGGGAAGCGTGACTCTGTTGCTAGAGCTCGGGAGGAAAGCGCACGTGGATGCCCCCACTCGAGACGAGGACTGACTCCCCTGAAGAGACTCCAGAAGAACCCCTAGATCCAAGTCAGCACTTGAGAGGATTCCTCAGGTTCCAGCACCGACTCCACCCAAGGTCTTAGGCCCCGGCATCGACGTGAGAGGAATCCCGAGAGGCCCCCGAACAACTCGCATGGGGACTGTCCTTTCCTGAGGCCAGCAGAGCGGGTCTCTGAGGTCCCAGTCGGAAGTCGAGAGCACCTGCCGCAACCCAAGAAAATCCAGGAGGTTCTCCCCTCCAGGCGAGATGAGGCCCATTTCCGCTGAGGCGTCTTGAGGCCAATCACATCTAACCTATGGAACTTACAAAGGGTTCTTCACACCCTTGCTGCAACTCAAGAAGTTCCCCGACATACCCGTCTCCACTAGGGAGGAATCACGAGAGTCCCGCCCACATCCAGAGGAGCCCCATTTCCGCCTCCTAGCTTGAGAGGAGGGATCCTTTCCCTGCGTGTTGGGGAAAGAATTCCCCGCGTTCCCGTCGCATCTCAAGTGGAGGCGCTGTCCACAGGAAAGTCGAGAGGAACTACAGGGTCGTGCCACCATCCCAGAGTCCCCCAGATGTCTCAGTCCATTCCAGGGAAACCTGATTTCCCTGCACTGCCTCAACTTTCATGTCGAGGATCGACTCACACCACGGTGGCTCGTGGGACAGCCCTGTGGGAAAGCCTCGTGGGAAAGCCTCATGGGAAAGCCTCGAGGGAAAGCCACAAATCCCTTGATGCACGCGAAGGGAAGCGTGACACTGCTGCCTACATCTCGGGAGGAAAGCGCACGTGCATGCCCCCACTCGAGACGAGGACTGCCTCCCCTGGGTAGACTCCAGAAGTACCCCAAGATCCATGTCAACACTGGAGAGGAATCCTCATGTTCCGGCACCGATTCCACACAAGGTCTTAGGCCCCAGCATCGACGGGAGAGCAATCCGAGAGGCTCCCGAGCAACTCGCATGTGGACTGGCGTTTCCTGAGGCCACCATAGCGGATCCCTGAGGTACCCGTCGTTAGTCGAGAGCACCTGCCGCAACTCGACAAAATCCAGGAGGTTCTCCCCTCCAGGCGAGATGAGGCCCATTTCCGCTGAGGCGTCTAGAGGCTAATCACATCTAACATCTGGAACTTCCAAAGGGTCCTTCACACCCTTGCTGCAACTCAAGAAGTTCCCCGACATACCCGTCTCCCCTCGACAGGAAGCACGAGAGTCCCGCCCACATCCAGAGGAGCCCCGTTTCCGCCTCCTAGCTCGAGAGGAGGGATCCTTTCCCTGCGTGGTCGGGAAAGAATTCCTAGCGTTCCCGTCGCATCTCAAGAGGAGGCGCTCTCCACAGGAAAGGCGAGAGGAACTCCAGGGTCGTGCCACATTCCCAGAGTCCCCCAGATGTCTCAGTCCATTCCAGGGAAACCTGTTTTCTCTGCACTGCCTCGACTTTCAAGCGAGGATCGACTCACACCCCGGTGGCACGTGGGACAGCCCTGTGGGAAAGCCTCGTGGGAATGCCACAGATCCCTTGATATACGCGAAGGGAAGCGTGAGACTGCTGCTACAGCTCGGGAGGAAAGCGCACGTGCATGCCCCCACTCGAGACGAGGACTGCCTCCCCTGGGGAGACTCCAGAAGTACCCCAAGATCCATGTCAGCACTGGAGAGGAATCCTCAGGTTCCAGGCACCGACTCCACACAAGATATTAGGCCCCGGCATCGAGGTGAGAGGAATCCCGAGAGTCCCCGAGCAACTCGCATGGGGACTGGCCTTTCCTGAGGCCACCAGAGCGGGTCCCTGAGGTCCCCGTCGTAAGTCGAGAGCACCTGCCGCAACTCGAGAAAATCCAGGAGGTTGTCCCCTCCAGGCGAGATGAGGCCCATTTCCGCTGAGGCGTCTCGATTCTAATCACACCTAACCTCTGGAACTTCCAAAGGGTCCTTCATACCCTTGCTGCAACTCAAGAAGTTCCCCGACATACCCGTCTCCACTCGAGAGGAAGCACGAGAGTCCCGCCCACATCCAGAGGTAGCCCCGTTTCCGCCTCCTAGCTCGAGAGGAGGGATCCTTTCCCTGCGTGGTCGGGAAAGAATTCCCGGCGTTCCCAGCGCATCTCAAGAAGAGGCGCTCTCCACAGGAAAGGCAAGAGGAACTCGAGGTCGTGCCACCATTCCCAGAGTCCGCCAGAAAATTCCTTGTCGGGAATTTTATTGGCCTTCCTTGTAAACCTAGCTATTCAGCCTTTTTCCTCCAGTTAATCTTCTTACTACCTATAATTTCTTAATCTCATCTTACATTAATAAATACACAAGACTTTCCACGTCAACGCCGTCCATCCATCGAATTCCCTGGATCCAGCGGGGCTGGACCCCGGCACACTGAGATATCTGGGGACTCTTGGAATGATGGCACGACACTGGAGTTTCTCTCGCCTTTCCTGTGGAGAGCGCCTCCTCATGAGATGCGACGGGAACACCGGGAATTCTTTCCGGAACATACAGGGAAAGGATACCTGACCGCGAGGTACGAGGCGGAAACGGAGCTCCTCTGGATGTGGGCGGGACTCTCGTGCTTCCTCTCGAGTGGAGTCAGGTATGTTGGGGAACTTCTAGAGTTGTAGCAAGGGTGTGAAGGACCCTTTGGAAGTTCCAGGGGTTAGGTGTGATTAGCCTCGAGACGCCTGAGCGGAAATGGGCCTCATCTCGCCTGGAGGGGAGAACCTCCTGGATTTTCTCGAGTTGCGGCAGGTGCTCTTGACTTACGACGGGGACCTCAGGGACCCGCTCTGGTGGCCTCAGGAAAGGCCAGTCCCCATGCGAGTTGCTCGGGGGCCTCTCGGGATTCCTCTCCCTTCGACTTCGGGGCCTAAGACCTTGTGTGGAGTCGGTGCGGAACCTGAGGATTCCTCTCCAGTGCTGACATGCATCTTGCGGTACTTCTGGAGTCTCCCCAGGGGAGTCAGTCCTCGTCTCGAGTGGGGGCATGCACGTTCGCTTTCCTCCCGAGCTGTAGCAGAACTGTCACGCTTCCCTTTCGCTTGGATCAAGGGATCTGTGGCTTTCCCTCGTGGCTTTCCCACGAGGCTTTCCCACAGGGCTGTCCCACGTGCCATCGTGGTGTGAGTCGATCCTCGGCTAGAAATTCGAGGCAGTGCAGGGAAATCAGGTTTCCCTGGAATGGACTGAGACATTCTGGGGGACTCTGGAAATGGTGGCACGACCCTGGAGTTCCTCTCGCCTTTCCTGTGGAGAGCGCCTCCTCTTGGAGATGCGCCAGGAACGCCAGGAATTCTTTCCTGACTACGCAGGGAAAGGATCCCTCCTCTCAGTAGCTAGGAGGCGGAAACGGGGCTCCTCTGGATGTGGGCGGGTCTCTGGTGCTTCCTCTTCGTGTGGAGACGGGTATGTCGGGGAACTTCTTGAGTTGCAGCAAGGGTGTGAAGGACCCTTTGGAAGTTCCAGAGGTTAGGTGTGATTAGACTCGAGACGCCTCAGCAGAAATGGGGCCTCATCTCGCCTGCAGGGGAGAACCTCCTGGATTTTCTCGAGTTTCAGCAGGTGCTCTCCAGTTACGACCAGGACTTATGTAACCCGCTCTGGTCCGCTCAGGAAATGCCAGTCCACTTGCGAGTTGCTAAGGGGCCTCTCGGGGATTCCTCTCCGGTCGATGACGGGGTCTAAGACCTTGTTTGGAGTCGGTGCCCGAACCTGAGGTTTCCTCTCCAGTGCTGACATGGATCTTGGGGTACTACTGGAGTTTCCACAGGGGAGTCATCTTCGTCTCCAATGGGGGCATGCACGTGCGCTTTTCTCCCGAGCATTAGGAGCAGAGTCAATTTTCCCGTTGGGTTGATCAAGGGGTTTCTTGTTTTCCCTCCGAGGCTTTCCCACCGAGACTTTCCCACGAGGCTTTCCCACAGGGCTGTCCCACGTGCCACCATCGTGTGAGTCGGTCCTCCGCGTGAACGTCGAGGCAGTGCAGGGTAAACAAGTTCCTCTGGAAAGGACTGAGACATCTGGGGGACTCTTGGAATGGTGGAACGACCCTGGAGTTCCTCTCACCTTTCTTGTGGAGCGTGCCTCCTCTTGAGATGCGACAGGTACGACAGGAATTCTTTCCCGGCCAATCAGGGAAAGCATCCCTCACATTGAGCTAGGAGGGGAATTGGGGCTCCTCTGGATGTGGGTGGTACCCTGGTGATTCCTATGTAGTGGCGACGGGTCTCTCCTGGATCTTCTTGAGTTGCAACAAGGGTGTGAAGGACCCTTTGGAAGTTCCAGAGGTTAGGTGTGATTAGCCTCGAGACGTCTCAGTGGAAATGGGCCTCATCTCGCCTGAAGGGGAGAATCTCCTTCATTTTCTCGAGTTGTGGCAGGTGCTCTCGACTTACGACGGGACCTCAGGGACCCGTTCTGTTGGCCTTAGGAAGACCAGTCCCCATGCGAGTTGCTAGAGGGCCTCTCGGGATTCCTCACCGGTAGATGCCGGGGCCCAAGACCTTCGGTGGAGTGGGGGCCAGAACCTGAGTATTCCTCTCCAGTGCTGACATGTTTTTGGGATACTTCTGAAGTCTCCCAAGGGGAATCAGTCCTCGTCTCGAGTGGGGGCATGCATGCTCTTTCCTCCCGAGCTGTAGCAGCAGTGTCATGCTTCCCGTCGCGTGGATCAATGGATCTGTGGCTTTTCCTCTAGGCTTTTCCTAGAGGATTTCCCACGAGGCTTTCCCACAGGGCTTTCCCCCGTGCCACCGTGGTGTGAGGCGATCCTCGGCATGAAAGTTTAGGCACTCTGTAAAAACAAGATCCTCTGGAATGGACTGAGACATCTGGGGACGCTTGAAATGGTGGCACGACCATGGAGTTCCTCTCTCCCTTCCTGTGGAGAGCGCCTCCACCTGAGATGCGACGGGAATGCCCGGAAGTTCTTTCCCGACCAAGCAGGGGAAAGGATCCCTCATCTCTAGCTAGAGGATGAAACGGGGGCTACTCTGGATGTGGGCAGGACCCTCGTGTTTCCTCTCGAGTGGAGATGGGAATTTCGGGGAACTTCTTGAGTGCAGCAAGGGTGTGAAGGACCCTTTGGAAGTTCCAGAGATTAGATGTAATTAGCCTCGAGACACCTCATTGGAAATGGGCCTCATCTCGCCTGGAGGGAGAACCTCCTGGATTTTCTCGAGTTGCGGCAGGTGCTCCCGACTTACGACGGGGACCTCAGGGACCCGCCTCTGG
>NW_017196480.1:0-8483 GCF_001704415.2 Capra hircus
TTAGGACCAGCATCGACGGGACTGGAGTCCCGAGAGGCCCGCGAGCAACTCGCAAGGGGACTGGCCTTTCCTGAGGCCACCGAGCGGGACTCTGAGGTCCCCGTCGTAAGTCGAGAGCACGTGCCGCAACTCGAGAAAATCCAGGAGGTTCTCCCCTCCAGGCGAGATGAGGCCCATTTCGTGCTGAGGCGTCTCGATGCTAATCACACCTAACCTCTGGAACATACAAAGGACTGTCACACCCTTGCTGCAACTCAAGAAGTTCCCCGACATACCCGTCTCCACTCGAGAGGAAGCACGAGAGTCCGCCCACATCCAGAGGAGCCCCGTTTGCGCCTCCTAGCTCGAGAGGAGGGATCCTTTCCCTGAGTGGTCGGGAAATAATTCCCCGGCGTTCCCGTCGCATCTCAAGAGGAGGCACTCTCCACAGGAAAGGCGAGAGGAACTCCAGTGTCGTGCCACATTCCCAAGTCCCCAGATGTCTCAGGCCATTCCAGGGAAACCTGTTTTCCCTGCACTGCCTCGACTTTCAATCCGAGGATCAACTCACACCAAGGTGGCACGTGGGACATCCCTGTGGGAAAGCCTCGAGGAAAGCCCCTGATCCCTTGATCCACGTGAAGGGAAGCGTGACACTGCTGCAACAGCTCGAAGGAAAGTGCACGTGCATGCCCCCACTCGAGACAAGGACTGACTCCACTGAGGAGACTCCAGAAATACCCCAAGATCCATGTCAGCACTGGAGAGGAATGCTCAGGTTCCGGCACCGACTCCACATAAGATCTTAGGCCCCGGCATCGACGGGAGTGGAAACCGAGAGGCCCTGAGCAACTCGCATGGGGACTGGCCTTTCCTGAGGCCAACAGAGCGGGTCCCTGAGGTCCCGGTCGTAAGTCTAGAGCACCTTCCGCAACTCGAGAAAATCCAGAAGATTTCCCCTCCAGGCGATATGAGGCCCATTTGTGCTGAGGCGTCTCGAGGCTAATCACACTTAACCTCTGGAACTTCGAAAGGGTCCTTCACACCCTTGCTGCAACTCAAGAAGTTCCCCGACATACCCGTCTCCACTCGCGAGGAAGCACGAGAGTCCCGCCCACATCCAGAGGAGCCCCGTTTCTGCCTCCTAGCTCGAGAGGAGGGATCCTTTCCCTGCGTGATCGGGAAAGAATACCTGGCCTTCCCATCCATCTCAAGAGGAGGCGCTCTCCAAAGGAAAGGCGAGAGGAACTCCAGGGTCGCGCCACCATTCCCAGAGTCCCCAGATGTCTCAGTCCATTCCAGGGAAAACTGTTTTCCCTGCACTGCCTCGACTTTCAAGGCCCGAGGATCGAGTCATACCAACGGTGGCACGTGGGACAGCCCTGTGGGAAGCCTCGTGGGAAAGCCTCGTTGGAAGGCCTCGAGGGCAAGCCACAGATCCCTTGATCCACGCGAAGGGAAGCACGACACTGCTGCTACTGCTCGGGAGGAAAGCGCACGTGCATGCCCCTACTCGAGACGAGGACTGACTCCCCAGGGGAGACTCCAGAAGTACCCCAAGATCCATGTCAGCCCTGGAGAGGAATCCTCAGGTTCCGGCACCGACGCCACACAAGGTCTTAGGCCCCGGCATCCACGGGAGAGGAATCCCGAGAGGCCCCCAAGCAACTCGCATGGGGACTGGCCTTTCCTGAGGCCACCAGAGCGTGTCCCTGAGGTCCCCGTCGTAAGTCGCGGAGCACCTGCCGCAACTCGAGAAAATCCAGGAGGTTCTCCCCTCCAGACGAGATGAGGCCCTTTTCCGCTGAGGCGTCTCGAGGCTAATCACACCTAACATCTGGAGCTTCCAAAGGGTCCTTCACACCCTTGCTGCAACTCAAGAAGTTCCCCGACATACCCGTCTCCACTCGAGAGGAAGCCACGAGAGTCCCTCCCACATCCAGAGGAGCCCAATTTCCACCTCCTTGCTCGAGAGGAGAGATCCTTTCCCTGCGTGGTTGGGAAAGAATTCCCGGCGTTCCCGGTCGCATCTCAAGAGGAGGCGCTCGTCCACAGGAAAGGCGAGAGCAACTTCAGGGCCGTGCCAACATTCCCAGAATCCCCCATATGTCTCAGTCCATTCCAGGGAAACCTGTTTTCCCTGCACTGCCTCGACTTTCAAGCTGAGGATGGACTCACACCACGGTGGTACGTGGGACAGCCCTGTGGGAAAGCCTCGTGGGAAAGCCTCGAGGGGAAGCCACAGATCCCTTGATCCACGCGAAGGGAAGCGCGACACTGCAGCTACAGCTCGGGGGAAAAGCGCACGTGCATGCCCCCACTCGAGACGAGGACTGACTCCACTGGGGAGACTCCAGAAGTACCCCAAGATCAATGTCAGCACTGGAGAGGAATCCTCAGGGTCCGGCACTGACTCCACACAAAGTCTTAGGCCCCGGCATCGACGGGAGAGGAATCCCGATAGGCCCCCGAGCAAATCACATGGGGACTGGCCTTTCCTAAGGCCACCAGAGCGGGTCCCTGAAGTCCCCGTCGTAAGTCGAGAGCACCTGCCGAAACTCGGTAAAATACAGGAGGTTCTCCCCTGCAGGCGAGATGAGGCCAGTTTTCCACTGAGGTGTCTCGAGGCTAATCACACGTGACCTCTGGACCTTCCAAAGAGTCTTTCACAGTCAAGCTGCACCTCAAGAAGTTCCCCGACACACCCGTCTCCACTCAAGAGGTAGCACGATGGTCCCGGCCACATCCTGAGGAGCTCCGTTTCCGGCTCGTACCTCGAGATGAGGGATCCTTTCCCTGCTTGGTCGGAAAAGAATTCCCGGCATTCCCATCGCATCTCAAGGGAGGCGCTCTCCAAAGGAAAGGGGAGAGGAACTGCAGGGTCGTGCCACCATTCCAAGACTCCCCCAGATGTGTCAGTCCGTTCCACAGGAACCTGTTTTCCCTGCACTGCCTCGGCTTTCACGCCGAGGATCGACTCACACCACCGTGACACGTGGGACAGCCCTGTGGGAAAGCCTCGTGGGAAACACTCGAGGGAAAGCCACAGATCCCTTGGTCCACGCAAGGGGAACCGTGACACTGCTGCTACAGCATGGGAGGAAATGGCACGCTCATGCCCCCACTCGAGACTAGGCCTGACTCCCTTGTGGAGACTCCAGAAGTACCCCAAAATCCATGTCAGCACTGGAGAGGAATCCTCAGCTTCCGGCCCCGAATCCACACAAGGAGAGCACCTGCTGAAACTCGGAAATATCCAGGAGCCTCTTCATTCCAGGCGACATGAGGCCCATTTCTGCTGAGGCATCTCGAGACTAACCACACCTAACCTCTGGAACTTCCAAAGGGTCCTTTACACCCTTGCTGCAACTCAAGAAGATCCCCGACATACCCGTCTCCACTCGAGACGAAGCACGAGAGTCCCGCCTACATCCAGAGGAGCCCCGTTTCCGCCTCCTAGCTCGAGAGGAGGGATCCTTTCCCTGCGTGCTCCGGAAATAATTCCCGGCGTTCCCGTCGCATCTCAAGAGCAGGCGCTCTCCACAGGAAAGGCTAGAGGAACTCCAGGGTCGTGCCACCGTTCCCAGTGTCCCGCAGATGTCTCAGTCCATTCCAGGGAAACCTGTTTTCCCTGCACTGCCTCGACTTTCAAGAGGAGGATCGACTCACACCACGGTGGCACGTGGGACAGCCCTGTGGGAAAGCCTCGTGGGAAAGCCCCGTGGGAAAGCCTCGTGGTAAAGTCTCGAGGGAAAGCCACAGATCCCTTGATCCACGCGAAGGGAAGCGTGACACTGCTGCTACAGCTCTGGAGGAAATCGCACGTTCATGCCCCCACTCGAGACTACGACTGACTCCCCTGGGGAGACTCCAGAAGTACCCCAAGATCCATGTCAGTACTGGAGAGGAATCCTCAAGTTCCAGCACCGAATCCACACAAGGTCGTAGGCCCCGGCATCGACGGGAGAGGAATCCCAAGAGGCCCCTGAGCAACGCGCATGTGGACTGGCCTTTCCTGAGTCCACCAGGAGCGGGTCTTTGAGGTCCCCATCATAAGTCGAGAGCACCTGCCGCAACTCGACAAAATCCAGGAGGTTCTCCCCTCCAGGCGAGATGAGGCCCATTTCCGCTGAGGCGTCTTGAGGCTAATCACACCTAACCTCTGGAACTTCCAAAGGGTCCTTCACACCCTTGCTGCAACTCAAGAAGTTCCCCTACATACCCGTCTCCACTCGAGAGGAAGCACGAGAGTCCCGCCCACATCCAGAGGAGCCCCATTTCTGCCTCTTAGCTCCAGAGGTGGGATCCTTTCCGTGCGTTGTCTGGAAAGAATTCCCCGCGTTCCCATAGCATCTCAAGAGGGGACGCTTTACACAGGAAAGGCGTATGGAACTCCAGGGTCGTTCCACCATTCCCAGAGTCCCCCAGATGTCTCAGGCCATTTCAGGGAAACCTTTTTTCCCTGCACTGCCTCGACTTTCAAGCCGAGGATCGACTCACTCGACGGTGGCACGTGGGACAGCCCTGTGGGAAAGCCTCGTGGGAAAGCCACAGATCCCTTGATCCACGCGAAGGGAAGCATGACACTGCTGCTACAGCTCGGGAGGAAAGCGCACATGCATGCCCCCACTCGAGACGAGGACTGACTCCCCTGGGGAGACTCCAGAAGTACCCCAAGTTCCATGTCAGCACTGGAGAGGAATCCTCAGGTTTCGGCACCGACTCCACACAAGGTCTTATGCCGGGGTCCAGCCCCGGTGGATCCAGGGAATTCGAAGGGTGGACGGCGTTGGTGTGGAAAGACTTGTTTATTTATTAATGTAAGATTAGATTCGGAAACTATAGTGTAGTAAGAAGATTAAGTGGAGGAAGAGGGCTGAATAGCTTGGTTTACGCGGACGGCCAATAAAATTCCAGACAAGGAATTTGCACCACCTTCGTTGGGCCACCGGCGCCCGCTGTAATATCTAAGGGTGCCTCGCCTTAAGCTCCCTTTTGTGCGGGTCTTAACAGCCAGGGCAAGTAAGTAGACCTGGCAAGCCTCCGCACTCCAGTTGGAGATTCAGCCTGAAGTTATAGTAAAGAGCAGAGAGAAGGAAAGGTAGAGAAGAAGAAAGAGAGAGAAAGACACGGGGCGAGCCAGAGTCCCAAGAAACCAGGCTGAGAGACTAGTTCGAGAAGCTGGTCGCGAGAAACTGGCCCCCGGCCCCTGGCCTCCTCCTTTATTGTTCAGAAGGCCTTTTATACTTTTGATAAAACATGGAGATCAATGGATAACACAAAATTATGTAGTGTTCGCAACCCAGATTCTTTCTGTATATCATTTTGTATACAAAAGGTCTCAGGTGATTTACATTATCTTCTGGCCAAGAGGCTTGTTAACACTTTTTGGGCTCTCTTCCTTAATGAATGTTAATTTTGTTTCCCCTGAAGTGTTTTTCTTTAATCTGCATCTCCTTAAAGCATTAAAGTTACATCTCTATAGAACAAAGGTGCAGTGGGTTATAACAAAGAAGGTACTTAACTCAAAGATCTAATGTTGCTAATACCAGGTAAACTACTTGTTTTTCTATAAACCAACTATATCTAAAAATAAAGGATATGAAAATTTGGCAGCAAGCATTGACCCAAAACATGAAACTTTTAATCAGTCCTATTCTAAAGACTTTGACTCCTCGGAAACTCCTGCATTCCTAGGATGATTTAAGCTTCCAGTGCCTCCTGCGGTCAGGAGGCCTCAAACAATCAGAAGCGCAGCTGTACGAGTCCTACAGGCAGGCTAGAAAGAAATCAGAGGGTTTTTGGATTGAAACACTCTTTCAAATGCAGAAGACTAACGGACTGAATTGACTTTTTCCAGAAAAGGTCAGAAGAGTGAAAAAGCAAAGCACAAAAACCGGCAGATTTTTGTTGGGTACATGCTTAAAAATTTCCAGAGGGGTCCCTGAAGTCTGAGCACGCCTTGCGTATGTCAGCTTCCTTCCTCATAACCTTGTCACGGGCGGGCTTCCTCACACTGGCTCCCGGCAGTCTTAGGCCCCGGCATCGATGGGAGAGGAATCCCGAGAGACCCCCGAGCAACTCGCATGGGGACTGGCCTTTCCTGAGGCCACCAGAGCGGGTCCCTGAGGTCCCAGTCGTAAGTCGAGAGCACCTGCCGCAACTCGAGAAAATCCAGGAGGTTCTCCCCTCCAGGCGAGATGAGGCCCATTTCCGCTGAGGCGTCTCGAGGCTAATCACACCTAAACTCTGGAACTTCCAAAGGGTCCTTCACACCCTTGCTGCAACTCAAGAAGTTCCCCGACATACCCGACTCCACTCGAGAGGAAGCACGAGAGTCCCGCCCACATCCAGAGGAGCCCCGTTTCCGCCTCTTAGCTCGAGAGGAGGGATCCTTTCCCTGCGTGGTCGGGAAAGAATTCCCGGCGTTCCCGTCGCATCTCAAGAGGAGGCGGCTCTCCACAGGTATGGCGAGAGGAACTCCAGGGTGGTGCCACCATTCCCAGAGTCCCCCAGATGTCTCAGTCCATTCCAGGGAAACCTGTTTTCCCTGCACTGCCTCGACTTTCTAGCCGAGAATAGACTCAAACCACGGGTGGAACGTGGGACGGCCCTGTGGGAAAAGCCTCGTGTGAAAACCTCGTGGGAAAGCCTCGAGGGAAAGCCCCTGATCCCTTGGTTCACGGCGAAGGGAAGCGTGACACTGCTGCTAACAGCTCGGGAGGAAAGCGGCACGTGCATGCCCCCACTCAAGACGAGAACTGACTCCCCTGGGGAGACTCCAGAAGTACCCCCAAGGTCCATGTGCAGCACTGGAGAGGAATCCTCAGGTTCCGGCACGGACTCCACTCAAGGTCTTAAGACCCGGCATCGTCGGGAGAGGAATCCCGAGAGGCCCCCGGAGCAACTCGGCATGGTGACTGGGCCTTTCCTGAGGCCACCAGAGCGGGTCCCTGAGGTCCCGGTCGTAAGTCGAGAGCACCTGCCGCAACTCGAGAAAATCCAGGAGGTTCTGCCCCTCCAGGCGAGATGAGGTCCATTTCCACTGAGGCGTTTCGGAGGCCAAACACACCTAACCTCTGGAACTTCCAAAGGGTCATTCACATCCCTTGCTGGCAACTCAAGAAGTTCCCCAACTTAACCCGTCTCGCACTCGAAAGGAAGCACGAGAGTCCCGCCCACATCCAGAGGAGACCCCATTTCCGCCTCCTAGCTCGAGGGCAGGGATCCTTTCCCTGCGTGGACGGGAAAGAATTCCTGGCGTTCCCGTCGGCATCTCAAGAGGAGGCGATCTGTACAAGAAAAGGCGAGAGGAACTCCAGGGTCGTGCCACCATTCCCAGAGTCCCCCAGATGTCTCAGTCCATTCCAGGGAAACCTGTTTTCCCTGCACTGCCTCGACTTTCAAGCCGAGGATCGACTCACACCACGGTGGCACGTGGGACAGCCCTGTGGGAAAGCCTCGTGGGAAAGCAAGAGGGAAAGCCACAGATCCCTTGATCCACGCGAAGGGAAGCGTGACACTGCTGCTACAGCTCGGGAGGAAAGCGCACGTGCATGCCCCACTCGAGACGAGGACTGACTCCCCTGGGGAGACTCCAGAAGTACCCCAAGATCCATGTCAGCACTGGACTGGAATCCTCAGGTTCCGGCACTGACTCCACACAAGGTCTTAGGCCCAGGCATCGACGGGAGAGGAATCCCGAGAGACCACGAGCATCTCGCATGGGGACTGGCCTTTCCTGAGGCCACAAGAGCGGGGTCCCTGAGGTCCCCATCGTAAGTCGAGAGCACCTGCCGCAACTCGAGAAAATCCAGGAGGTTCTCCCCTCCAGGCGAGATGAGGCCCATTTCCGCTGAGGCATCTCGAGGCTAATCACACCTAACCTTTGGAACTTCCTATGGGTCCTTCACACCCTTGCTGCAACTCAAGAAGTTCCCCCACATACCCGTCTCCACTCGAGAGAAGCGCGAGAGTCCCCCGCACATCCAGAGGAGCCCCCGTTTTCGCCTCCTTGCTCGAGAGGAGGGATCCTTTACCTGCGTGGTCGGGAAAGAATTACCGGCGTTCCCTTCGCATCTCAAGAGGAGGCACTCTCCACAGGAAAGGCGAGAGGAACTCCAGGGTCATGCCACCATTCCCAGAGTCCCCCAAATATCTCAGTCCATTCCAGGGAAACCTGTTTTCCGTGCACTGCCTCGACTTTTCAAGCCGAGGATCGATTCACACCACGGTGGCCACGTTGGACAGCCCTGTGGAAAGCCTCGTGGGAAAGCCTCGTGTGAAAGCCTCATGGGAAAGCCTCGAGGGAAAGCCACAGAAACCTTGATCCACGCGAAGGGAAGTGCGACACTGCTGCTACAGCTGGGGAGGAAAGCGCACGTGCATGGCCCCACTCGAGACGAGAACTGACTCCCCTGGGAGACTCCAGAAGTACCCCAAGATCAATGTCAGCACTGGAGAAGAATCCTCAGGTTCCGCGAAACCGACACCACACACAATTA
>NW_017196481.1:0-8483 GCF_001704415.2 Capra hircus
CTCCTCTCGAGCTAGCAGGCGGAAACGGGGCCCTCTGGATATGGGCGGGACTCTCGTGATTCCTCTTGAGTGGAGACGGGTTATGTCGGGAACTTCTTGAGTTGCAGCAAGGGGTGAAGGACCCCTTGGAAGTTCCAGAAGTTAGGTGTGCTTAGCCTCGAGACGCCTCCGCGGAAATGGGCCTCATCTCGCCTGGAAGGAGAACCTCCTGGATTTTCTGAGTTTCGGCAGGTGCTCTCGACTTACGACGGGGACCTCAGGGACCCGCTCTGGTGGCTCAGGAAAGGCCAGTCCCCATGCTAGTTGCTCGGGGGCCTCACGGGATTACCGCTCCGTCGATATCGGGGCCTAAGACCATGTGTGGAGTCGGTGCCAGACCTGAGGTTTCCTCTCCAGTGCTGACATGGATCTCTTGGTGTACTTCTGGAGTCTTCGACGGAGTCAGTCCTCGTCTCGAGTGGGAGCATGCACGTGCGATTTCCGCCCGAGCTGTAGCAGCAGTTTCACGCTTCCCTTCGCGTGGAAAAAGGGATCTGTGGCATTCCCTCGAGGCTTTCCCACGAGTCTTTCCCACAGGGCTGTCCCACGTGCCACCGTGGTGTGAGTCGATCCACGGCTTGAAAGTCAAAACAGTTCAGAGAAAACAGGTTTCCCTGGAATGGACTGAGAGTTCTGGGGGACTCTGGGAATGCTGGCATGACCCTGGAGTTTCTCTCGCCTTTCCTGTGGAGAGCGCCTCCTCTGAGTTGCGACGGGAACGACGGGAATTCTTTCCCGAGCACGCAGGGAAAGGATCCCTCCTCTCCGAGCTAGGAGGTGGAAACGGGGCTCCTCTGGATGTGGTCGGGACTCTCGTGCTTCCTCTCGAGTGGAGACCGGTATGTCAGGGAACTTCTTGAGTTACAGCAAAGGTGTGAAGTACCCTTTGGAAGTTCCAGAGGTCAGGTGTGATTAGCCTCAGGACGCCTCAGTGGAAATTGGCCTCATCTCGCCTGGAGGGGAGAACCTCCTGTATTTTTCTCGAGTTGCGGCAGGTGCTCTCGACTTACGACGGGGAACTCAGGGACCCGCTCTGGTGGCCTCAGGAAAGGCCAGTCCCCATGCGAGATGCTCGGGGCCTCTCGGGATTCTTCTCCCGTCGATGCAGGGGCCTAAGATATTGTGTGGAGTGGGTGCTGGAACCTGAGGATTCCTCTCCAGTGCTTACGTGGATCTTGGGGTACTTCTGGTGTCTCCCCAGGGGAGTCAGTCCTCGTTTCGAGTGGGGGCACGCACGTGCGCTTTCCTCCCGAGCTGTAGCAGCAGTGTCACCCTTCCCTTCGCGTGGATCAAGCGATCTGTGCCTTTCCCTCTAGGCTTTCCCACGAGGCTTTCCCACGAGACTTTCCCACAGGGCTGTCCCACGTGCCACCGTGGTGTGAGTCGATCCTCGGTTTGAAAGTCGAGGCAGTGCAGGGTAAACAGGTTTCCCTGGAATGGACGGAGACATTTGGTTGACTCTGGGAATGGTTGGCACGACCCTGGAGTTCCTCTCGCCTTTGCCTGTGGAGATCGCCTCCTCTTGAGATGCGACGGGAACGCCGGGAATTCTTTCCCGACCACGCAGGGAAAGGATCCCACCTCTCGCGTTAGGAGACGGAATCGGGGCTCCTCTGGATGTGGCCGGGACTCTCGTGCTTCCTCTCCAAGTGGAGACGGGTATGTCGGGGAACTTCTTGAGTTGCAGCAAGGGTGTGAAGCACCCTTTGGAAGTTCCAGATGTCAGAAGTGATTAGCCTGGAGACGCCTCAGCGGAAATGGGCCTCATCTCGCCTGTAGAGGAGAACCTCCTGTATTTTCTGGAGTTGTGACAGGTGCTCTCGACTTACGACGGGGACCTCAGGGACCCGCTTTGGTGGCCTCAGGAAAGGACAGTCCCCATGCGAGTTGCTCGGGGGCCTCTCAGGATTCCTCTCCCGTCAATTCCGGGACCTATGATCTTGTGTGGAGTCGGTGCCGGAACCTGAGGATTCCTCTCCAGTGCTGACATGGATCTTGGGGTGCTTCTGGAGTCTCCCCAGGGGAGTCAGTCCTCGTCTCGAGGGGGGGCATGCACGTGCGCTTTCCTCCCGAGCTGTAGCAGCAGTGTCACACTTCCCTTCGCGTGGATCAAGGGATCTGTGGCTTTCTCTCGAGGCTTTCCCACGAGGCTTTCCCACGAGGTTTTCCCACGAGGCTTTCCCACAAGGCTTTCCCACAGGGCTGTCCCACGTGCCATCGTGGTGTGAGTCGATCCTCGGCTTGAAAGTCGAAGCAGTGCAGGGAAAACAGGTTTCCCTGGAATGGACTGAGACATCTGGGGACTCTGGGAATTGGTGGAACCACACTGGAGTTCCTCTCGCCTTTCCTGTGAAGAGCGCCTCCACTTGAGATGCGACGGGAACGCCGGGAATTCTTTCCCGACCACGCAGGGAAAGGATCCCTCCTCTCGAGCTAGGAGGCGGAAACGGGGCTCCTCTGGATGTGGGCGGGACACTCGTGCTTCCTCTCGAGTGGAGTCGGGTATGTCGGGGAACTTCTTGAGTTGCAGCAAGGGTGTGAAGGACCCTTTGGAAGTTCCAGAGGTTAGGTGTGATTAGCCTCGAGACGCCTCAGCGGAAATGGGCCTCATCTCGCCTGGACGGGAGAACCTCCTGGATTTTCTCGAGTTGCGGCAGGTGCTCTCAACTTACGACGGGGACCTCAGCGACCCGCTCTGGTTGCCTCAGGAAAGGCCAGTCCCCTTTCGAGTGGCTCGGGGGCCTCTCGGGGGCCTCTCGGGTTTCTTCTCCCGTGGATGCTGGGGCCTAAAACCTTGTGTGGAATCAGTGCCGGAACCTGAGGATTTCTCTCCAGTGCTGACATGGATCTTGGGGTACTTCTGAAGTCTCCCCAGGGAGTCAGTCCTCGTCTCGAGGGGGCATGCACGTGCGCTTTCCTCCCGAGCTGTAGCAGCAGTGTCACGTTTCCCTTCGCGTGGATCAAGGGATCTGTGTCTTTCCCTAGAGGCTTTCCCACGAGGCTTTCCCACGAGGCTTTCCCACAGGGCGGTCCCACGTGCCACCGAGGTGTGCGTCGATCCTCGGCTTGAAAGTCGAGCAGTGCAGGGAAAACAGGTTTCCCTGGAATGGACTGAGACATCTGGGGGACTCTGGGAATGGTGGCACGACACTGGAGTTCCTCTCGCCATTCCTGTGGAGAGCGCCTCCTCTTGAGATGTGACGGGAACGCCGGAATTCTTTCCCGACCATGCAGGGAAAGGATCCCTCCTCTCGGGCTAGGAGGTGGAAACGGGCCTCCTCTGGATGTGGGCGGGACTCTCGTGCTTCCTCTCGAGTGGAGACGTGTATGTCGGGGAACTTCTTGAGTTGCAGCAAGGGTGTGAAGGACCCTTTGGAAGTTCCAGATGTTAGGTGTAATTAGCCTCGAGACGCCTCAGCGGAAATGGGCCTCATCTCGCCTGGATGGGAGAACCTCCTGGATTTTCTCGATTTGCGGCAGGTGCTCTCGACTTACCGACGGGGACCTCAGGGACCCGTTCTGGCGGCCTCAGGAAAGGCCAGTCCCCATGTGAGTTGCTCGGGGCCTCTCGGGATTCCTCTCCCGTTGATGCCGGGGCCTAAGATCTTGTGTGGAGTCGGTGCTGTAACCTGAGGATTCCTCTCCAGTGCTGACATTGATCTTGGTGTACTTCTGGAGTCTCCCCAGTGCAGTCAGTCCTCTACTCGAGTGGGGCATGCACGTGCGCTTTCCTCCCGAGCTGTAGCAGCAGTGTCACGCTTCCCTTCGCGTGGATCAACGGATCTGTGGCTTTCCTTCGAGGCTTTCCCAAGAGGCTTTTCCACGAGGCTTTCCCACAGGGTTGTCCCACGTGCCACCGTGGTGTGAGTCGATACTCGGCTTGAAAGTCGAGGCAGTGCATGGAAAACAGGTTTCCCTGGAATGGACTGAGACATCCAGGGACTCTGGGAATGGTGGCACGACCCTGGAGTTCCTCTCGCCTTTCCTGAGGAGAGCTCCTTCTCTTGAGATGTGACGGGAACACCGGGTATTCTATCCCGATCACGCAGGGAAAGGATCCCTCCTCTCGAGCTAGGAGGCGGAAACGGGCTCCTCTGGATGTGGGCGGGACTCTCGTGCTTCCTCTCGAGTGGAGAAGGGTATGTGGGGGAACTTGTTGGAGTTGCAGCAAGGGTGTGAAGGACCCTTTGGAAGTTCCAGATGTTAGGTGTGATTAGCCTCGAGACGCCTCAGGGGAAATGGGCCTCATCTCGCCTGGAGGGGAGAACCTCCTGGATTTTCTCGTGTTGTGGCAGGTGCTCTCGACTTACGACTGGACCTCAGGACCCGCTCTGGTGGCCTCAGGAAAGGCCAGTACCCATGCAGTTGCTCGGGGCCTCTCGGGATTCCTCTCCCATCGATGCCGGGCCTGAGACCTTGTGTGGAGTCTGTGCCGGAACCTGAGGATTCCTCTCCAGTGCTGATATGGATCTTGGGTTCTTCTGGTGTCTCCCAGGGGAGTCATACCTCGTCGCGGGAGGGGACATGCACGTGTGTTTTCCTCCTGAGCTGTAGCAGCAGTGTCTCGCTTCCCTTCGCGTGGATCATGGGATCTGTGGCTTTCCCTCGAGGCTTTCCCAGGAGACTTTCCCACCAGGCTTTCCCAAAGGGCTGTCCCACATGCCACCGTAGTGTGAGTCTATCCTCAGCTTGGAAGTCGAGGCAGTGCAGGGAAAACAGGTTTCCGTGGAATGGAATGAGACATCTGGGGAGTGTGGGAACGGTGGCACGAACCTGGAGTTCTTCTCGCGTTCAAGTGGTGAGCGCCTCCTCTTGAGATGCGACAAGAACGCCGGGAATTCTTTCCCGACCACGCAGGGAAAGGATCACTCCTCTAGAGCTATGAGGCCGAAACGGGGCTTCTCTGGATGTGGGCGGGACTCTCGTCCTTCTTCTCGAGTGGAGTCGGGTATGTCGGGGAACTTCTTGCGTTGCAGCAAGGGTGTTAAGGATCCTTGGGAAATTCCAGCGTTTAGGTGTGATTAGCCTCGAGGAGCCTCATCCGAAAAGGGCCTCATCTCGCCTGGAGGGGAGAACCTCCTGGATTTTCAAGATTACGGCCGGTGCTCTCGACTTACCACGGGGACCTCAGGGATCCGCTCTGGTGGCCTCAGGAAAGGCCAGTCCCCAGGCCAGTTGCTCCGAGGCCTCTCGGGATTCTTCTCCTGTCGATGCCGGGGCCTAAGACCTTGTGTGACTCGGTGCTGGAACCTGAGGATTCCTCTCCAGTGCTGACATGGATCTTGGGGGTACTGCCGGAGTCTCCCAGGGGAGTCACTCGTCGTCTCGAGTGGCGGCATGCACGTGCGCTTTCCTTCCGAGCTGTAGCATCAGTGTCACGCTTCCCATCGAGTGGATCAAGGGATCACTTAGGTTTCCCTGGAGGCTTTCCCACGAGGTTTTCCCACGAGGCTTTCCCACAGGGCTGTCCCACGTGCCACCGTTGTGTGAGTCGATCCTCGGCTTAAAAGTGAATGCAGGCAGGGAAAACAGGTTTCCCCTGGATTGGACGGAGACCTCTGGAGACTCTGGGAATGGTGGCACGACCCTGGAATACTTTCGCATTTCCTGTGGAGAGCGCCTCCTCTTGAGTTGCGACGGGAACGCCGGAATTCTTTCCCCGACCACGCAGGAAAGGATCCCTCCTCTCAAGCTAGGAAGCGGAAACGGGTCTCCTCTGGATGTGGGCGGAACTCTCGTGCTTCCTCTCGAGTGGAGTCGGGTATGTCGGGGAACTTCTTGAGTTGCAGCAAGGGTGTGAAGGACCCTTTGGAAGTTCCAGAGGTTAGGTTTGATTAGCCTCGAGACGCCTCAGCGGAAATGGGCCTCGTCTCGCCTGGAGGGGAGAACCTCCTGAATTTTCTCGAGTTACGGCAGGTGCTCTCGACTTATGACGGGGACTTCAGGGACCCGCTCTGGTGACCTCAGGAAAGGCCAGTCCCCATGCGAGTTGCTCGGGGGCCTCTCGGGATTCCTCGCCCGTCTATGCCGGGGCCTAAGATTCTGTGTGGAGTCGGTGCCGGAACCTGAGCATTCCTCACCAGTGCCGACATGGATCTTGGGGTACTTCTGGAGTCTCCCCAGTGGAGTCAGTCCTCGTCTCGAGTGGGGGCATGCACCTGCGCTTTCCTCCGAGCTGTAGCAGCACTGTCACCCTTCCCTTCGCGTGGATCAAGGGACCAGGGGCTTTCCCTTGAGGCTTTCCCACGAGGCTTTCCCAAGAGGCTTTCACACAGAGCTCTCCCACGTGCCACCGTGGTGTGAGTCGATCCTCGGTTTGAAAGTCGAGGCAGTGCAGGGAAAAAAGTATTCCCTGGAATGGACTGAGACATCTGGGGGACTCTGGGAATGGTGGAACGACCCTGGAGTTCCTCTCGCCTTTCCTGTGGAGAGCGCCTCCTCTTGAGATGCCGACGGGAAAAGCCCGGCAATTCTTTCCCGAGCACGCAGTGAAACGGATCCCTCCTCTCGAGCTAGGAGGCGGAAACGGCGCTCCTCTGGATGTGGGCGGAGATTCTCGTGCTTCCTCTCGAGTGGAGACGGTATGTCAGGGAACTTCTTGAGTTGCAGCAAGGGTGTGAAGGACCCTTTGGAAGTTCCAAGGTTAGGTGTGAACACCCTTGAGACGCCTCAGCGGAAATGGGCCTCATCTCGCCTGGAGGGGAGAACCTCCTGGATTTTCTCGAGTTGCGGCGGGTGCTCTCGTCTTACGACGGGGACGACAGGGACCCTCTCTGGTGGCCTCAGAAAGGCCAGTCCCCATGGGAGTTGCTCATGGGCCTCCCGGGATTCCTCTCCCGTTGATGCCAGGGCCTATGATCTTGTGTGGATCGGTGCCGGAACCTGAGGATTCCTCTCCAGTGCTGACATGGATCTTGGTGTAATTCTGGAGTCTCCCCAGTGGAGTCAGTCCTCGTCACGAGTGGGGGCTTGCACGTGCGCTTTCCTCCCGAGCTGTAGCAGCAGTTTCGCGCTTCCCTTTGCGTGGATCAAGGGATCTGTGGATTTCCCTCCAGGCTTTCCAGTAGGCTTTCCCACGAGGCTTTCCCACGTGGCTTTCCCACAGGGCTGTTCCACGAGTCACCGTGTTGTGTGTCGATCCTAGGCTAGAAAGTCGAGGCAGTGCAGGAGAAAAAGGTTTCCATGGAATGGACTGAGATATCTGGGGGCCTCTGGAATGGGTGCACGAATCTGGAGTTCCTCTCGCCTTTCCTGTGGAGAGCGCCTCCTCTTGAGATGAGACGTGAACTCCGGGAATACTTGACCGACCACTCAGTGAAAGGATCCCTCCTCTCGAGCTAGGAGGCAGTAACGGGGCTCCTCTGGATGTGGGGCGGGACTCTCGGGCTTCCTCTCGAGTGGAGACGGGTATATGGGGGAGCTTCTTGAGTTGCAGCAAGGGTGTGAAGGACCCTTTGGAAGTTCCAGAGGTTTAGGTGTGATTAGCCTCGAGACGCCTCAGCGGTAATGGGCCTCATCTTGCTTGGAGGAGAGAACCTCCTGGATTTTCTCGAGTTGCGGCAGGTGCTCTCACTTATGACGGGGGACCTCAGGGACCCCGCTCTGGTGGACTCAGGAAAGGCCAGTCCACATGCGCGTTTGCTCAGGGGCCTCTCGGGATTCCTCTCCGTCGATGCCGGGGCCTACGACCTTGTGTGATTTCGGTGCCGGAACTTGAGGATTCCTCTCCAGTGCTGACATGGATCTTGGGGTACTTCTGGAGTCTCCCCAGGGGAGTCAGTCGTAGTCTCTAGTGGGGCATGCACGTGCGGATTTCCTCCAGAGCTGTAGCAGCAGTGTCACGCTTCCCTTCGCGTGTATCAAGGATCTGTGGCTTTCCCTAGAGACTTTCCCACGAGGCATTCCCATGGGGCTTTCCCACGAGGCTTTCCCACAGGGCTGTCCCACGTGCCACCGTGGTGTGAGTCGATCCTCGGCTAGAAAGTCAAGGCAGTGCAGGGAAAACAGGTTTCCCTGGAATGGACTGAGACATCTGGGGGACTCTTGCGAATGGTGACACGACCCTTGAGTTCCTCTCGCCTTTCCTGTGGAGAGCGCCTCATCTTGAGATGCGACGGGAATGCGGGGAATTCATTCCCAACCACACAGGGAAAGGATCCCTCCTCTCGAGCTACGAGGCTGTCCTGACGGGCTCCCTGTGTAAAGTCGAGAACACTGCCGAACAACATCGAGAAAATCAGGGTTACTGCCCATCCAGCGAATGAGAGCCCCATTCGCTGAGGGCGATCTAGAGGCTAATCACCACCTAATCTCTGGAACTTCCAAAGGGTCCTTCACTACCGCTGGCTGCAACTCAAAATGCCACGACATTACCGTCTCCATCGAGAAGGAAGCACATGAGCTCCGCTCACATCCAGAGAGATCCCCGTGTCCATTCCTCGTTC
>NW_017196482.1:0-8482 GCF_001704415.2 Capra hircus
GCCTCAGGAAAGGCCAGTCCCCAAGCGAGTTGCTCGGGCCTCTCGGATTCCTCTCCATCGATGCCGCTGCCTAAGATCTTGTGTGGAGTCGGTGCGGAACCTGAGGTTTCCTCTCCAGTGCTGACATGGATCTTGGGTACTTCTGGAGTCTCCCCAGGGGAGTCAGTCCTCGTCTCCAGTGGGGCATGCACGTGCGCTTCCTCCGAGATGTAGCAGCAGTGTCATGCTTCCCTTCGCGTGGATCAAGGGATCTGGCAACTTTCCCTCGAGGCTTTCCCACGAGGCTTTCCCTCGAGGCTTTCCCACAGGGCTGTCCCACGTGCCACCTGGTGTGAGTCGATCCTCGGCTTGAAAGTCGAGGCAGTGCAGGGAAAAACAGGTTTCCCTGGAATGGACTGAGACATCTGGGGGACTCTGGGAATGGTGGCACGACCCTGGAGTTCCTCTCGCCTTTCCTGTGGAGAGCGCCTCCTCTTGAGATGCGACGGGAACGCCGGATTCTTTCCCGACCACGCAGGGAAATATCCCTGCTCTCGAGCTATGAGGCGGAACGGGGCTCCTCTGGGATGAGGGCGGGACTCTCGTGCTTCCTCTCCAGTAGAGACGGGTAAGTTGGGGAACTTCTTGAGTTGCAGCAAGGGTGTGAAGGACCCTTAGGAAAGTCAAGAGGTTAGGTGTGATTAGCCTCGAGATGCCTCAGCGGAAATGGGCCTAATCTCGCCTGGAAGGGAGAACCTCCTGGATTTTCTCGAGGTGCGGCAGGTGCTCTCGACTTACAATGGGACCTCAGGGACCCGCTCTGGTGGCCTCAGGAAAGGCCAGTCCCCATGCGAGTTGCTCCGGGGCCTTTTCGGGATTCCTCTCCCGTCAATGACGGGGCCTAAGATCTTTGTGGAGTCCGTGCCGGAACCTGAGGATTCCTCTCTAGTGCTGACATGGTCTTGGGGTACTTCTGGAGTCTCCCAGGGGAGTCAGTCCTCGTCTCGAGTGGGGGCATGCACGTGCGCTTTCCTCCCGAGCTGTAGCAGCAGTGTCACACTTCCCTTTGCGTGGATCAAGGGATCTGTGGCTTTTCCTCGAGGCTTTCCCACGAGGCTTTCCCACGAGGCTTTCACACAGGGCTGTCCCACGTGCCACCGTGGTGTGAGTGGATCCTCGGCTTGAAAGTCGAGGCAGTGGCAGGGAAAACAGGTTTCCCTGGAATGGACTGAGAAATCTCTGGCACTCAGGTGAATGGTGTCACGACCCTGGAGATCCCCTCGTGTTTCCTGTGGAGACCGCCTCCTCTTGAGATGCGACCGGAACGCCGGGAATTCTTTCCCGACCACGCAGGGAAAGGATTCCTCCTCTCGATCTATGAGGCGGAAACGGGGCTTCTCTGGATGTGGGCAGGACTCTCGTGCTTCCTCTCGAGTGGAGAGGGGTACGTCGGGGAACTTCTTGAGTTGCAGCAAGGGTGTGAAGGACCCTTTGGAAGTTCCAGAGGCCAGGTTGATTAGCCTCGAGACGCCTCCGCGGAAATGGGCTTCATCTCGCCTGGAGGGGAGAACCTCCTGGATTTTCTAGAGTTGCCACAGGTGCTCTCGACTTAAGACGAGGACCTCAGGGACCTGGTCTGGTGGCCTCAGGAAAGGCCAGTCCCCATGCGAGTTGCTAGGGGGCCCTTCGGGATTCCTCTCCCGTCGATGCCGGGGCCTAGACCTTGTGTGGAGTCGGTGCCGGAACCTGAGGACTCCTCTCCAGTGCTGACATGGATCTTGGGTACTTCTGGAGTCTCCACCGGGGATTCAGTCCTCGTCTCGACTTAGGTCATGCACGTGCACTTTCCTCCCGAGCTGTAGCAGCAGTGTCATGCTTCCCTTCGCGTGGATGAAGAAATCTGTGGCTTTCATTGAGGTTTTTGCAGGAGGCTTTCCCACGAGGCTTTCCCACAGGGCTGTCCCACGTGCCACCGTGGTGTGAGTCGATCCTCGGCTTGAAAGTCGAGGCAGTGGCAGGAAAAACTGGTTTCCCTGGAATGGACTGAGACATCTGGGGGACTCTGTGTATGGTGGCTCGACCCTGGAGTTCCTCTCGCCTTTCCTGTGGAGAGCGCCTCCTCTTGAGATGCGATGGAAACGCCGGGAATTCTATCCCGAACACGCAGGGAAAGGATCCCTCCTCTCGAGCTAGGAGGCGGAAACGGGGCTCCTCTGGATGTCGGCGGGAGGCTCGAGCTTTCTCTCAAGTGGAGACGGTTATGTCGGGGAACTTCTTGAGTTGCAACAAGTGGGTGATGTACCCTTTGGAAGTTCCAGAGGTTAGGTGTGATTAGCCTCGAGAGGCCTCATTGGAAATGGCCTCATCTCGCCTGGAGGGGAGAACCTTCTGGATTTTCTCGAGTTGCAGCAGTTTCTCTCCACTTACGACGGGGACCTCAGGGACATGCTCTGGTGGCCTCAGGAAAGGCCATTCCCCATGCGAGTTGCACGGGGGCCTCTCGGGATTCCTCTCCTGTCGATGCCGGGTCCTAAGACCTTGTGTGGAGTCGGTGCCGGAACCTGAGGATTCCTCTTCCAGTCCTGACATGGATCTTGGGGTACGTCCTGAGTCTCCCCTGGGGAGTCAGTCCTCGTCTCGAGTGGGGGCATGCACGTGCGCTTTCCTCCCCAGCTATAGCAGCAGTGTCAGGCTTCCCTTCGCAGTGGATCAAGGGATCTGTGGCTTTCCCTCGAGGCTTTCCCACGAGGCTTTCCCTCGAGTCTTTCCCACAAGGCTGTCCCACGTGCCACCGTGGTGAGAGTCGATTCCTCGGCTTGAAAGTCGAGGCAGTGCAGGGAAAAAAGGTTTCCCTGAATTGGACTGAGACATCTGAGGGACTCCTGGGAATGGTGGCACGACCCTGGAGTTCCTCTCGCCTTTCCTGTGGAGAGCGCCTCTTCTTGAGATGCGATGGAAACGTCGGGAATTCTTTCCCGAACACGAAGGGAAATGGATCCCTCCTCTCGAGCTAGGAGGCGGAAACGGGGCTCCTCTGGATGTGGGCCGGACTCTCGTGCTTCCTTTCGAGTGGAGACGGGTATGTCGGGGAACTTCTTGAGTTGCAGCAAGGGTGTGAAGGACCCTTTGGAAATTCCAGATGTTCGGTGTGATTAGCCTCGAGACGCCTCACCGGAAATGGGCCTCATCTCGCCTGGAAGGGAGAACCTCCTGGATTTTCTCCAGTTGCGGCAGGTGCTCTCGACTTACGACGGGGACCTCTGGGACCCGCTCTGGTGGCCTCAGGAAAGGCCAGTCCCCATGCTAGTTGCATGGGGCCTCTCGGGATTCCTCTCCTGTCGATGCTGGGTCCTAAGACCTTGTGTAGAGTAGGTGCAGGAACCGGAGGATTCCACTCCAGTGGCTGACATGGTTCCTGGGGTACTTTTGGAGTCTCCCTAAGGGAGTCAGTCCTCGTCTCGAGTTGGGGCATGCACATGCGCTTTCCTCCCGAGCTGTAGCTGTAGTGTCACGCTTCCCTTCGCGTGGATGAAGGAATCTGTGGCTTTCCCCCGAGTCTTTCCCATGAGGCTTTCACACGAGGCTTTCCCACGAGGCTTTCCCAAATGGCTGTCCAACGTGCCACCGTGGTGTGAGTCATTCCTCGGCTTGAAAGTCGAGGCAGTGCAAGGAAAACACGTTTCCCTGGAGTGGACTGAGACATCTGGGGGACTCTGGGAATCGTGGCACGACCCTGGAGTTCCTCTCACCTTTCCTGTAGAGAGCGCCCCTCTTGAGCTGCGATGGGAAGGCCAGGAATTCTTTCCTGAACACGCAGGGAAAGGAACCCTCCTCTCGAGCTAGGAGGCGGAAACGGGGCTCCTCTGGATGTGGGCGGGACTCTCGTGCTTCCTCTCGAGTCGAGACGGGTATGTCGGTGGAACTTCTTGAGTTGCAGCAAGGGTGTGAAGGACCCTTTGAAAGTTCCAGAGGTTAGGTGTGATTAGCCTCGAGAAGCCTCAGCGGAAATGGGCCTCATCTCGCCTGGAGGGGAGAACCTCCTGGATTTTCTCGAGTTGCGGCAGGTGCTCTCGACTTACGATGGGAACCTCAGGGACATGATCTGGTGGCCTCAGGAAAGGCCAGTCCCCATGCGAGTTGCTCGGGGGCCTCTCGGTATTCCTCTCCCATCGATGCCGCGGCCTAAGACTTGTGTGGAGTCGGTTCCGGAACCTGAGGATTCCTCTCCAGTGTTGACATGGATCTTGGGGTACTTCCTGAGTCTCCCCTGTGGAGTCAGTCCTCGTCTCGAGTGGGGGCATGCACGTGCGCTTTCCTCCCCAGCTGTAGCAGCAGTGTCACGCTTCCCTTCGCGTGGATCAAGGGATCTGTGGCTTTCCCTCGAGGCTTTCCCACGATGCTTTCCCACGAGGCTTTCCCACAAGGCTGCCCACGTGCCACCGTGGTGTGAGTCGATCGTCGGCTTGAAAGTCGAGGCAGTGGAGGGAAAACAGGTTTCCCTGGAATGGACTGAGACATCTGGGGGACTCTGGGAATGGTGGCACAACCCTGGAGTTCCTCTCAACATTCCTGTGGAGAGCGCCTCCTCTTGAGATGCGAAGGGAACGCCGGGAATTCTTTCCCGACCACGCAGGGAAAGGATCCCTACTCTCGAGCTAGGTGGCGGAAACGGGTCTCTGATGGATGTGGGCGGGAATCTCGTGCTTCCTCTCGAGTGGAGACCGGTTTGTCGGAGGAACTTCTTGAGTTGCAGTAAAGGAGTGAAAGACCCTTTGGAAGTTCCAGATGTTAGATGTGATTAGCCTCCAGACCGCCTCAGCGGAAATGGGCCTCATCTCGCCTGGAGGGGAGAACCTCCTGGATTTTCTCGAGTTGCGGCAGGTGCTCTCGACTTACGACTGGGACCTCAGGGACCCGCTCTGGTGGCCTCAGGAAAGGCCAGTCCCCATGCGAGATGCTCGGGGGCCTCTCGGGATTCCTATCCCGTCGAAGCCGGGGCCAAAGACCTTGTGTGGAATCGGTGCCGGAACCTGAGGATTCCTCTCCAGTGCTGACATGGATCTTGGGGTACTTCTGGAGTCTCCCCAGGGTAGTCAGTCCTCGTCTCGAGTGGTGGCATGCTAGTGCGCTTTCCTCCCGAGCTGTAGCAGCAGTGTCACGCTTCCCTTCGCGTGGATCAAGGGATCAGGGGCTTTCCCTCGAGGCTTTCCCATGAGGCTTTCCCACGAGGCTTTCCCACAGGGCTGTCCCACGTGCCACCGTGGTGTGAGTCGATCCTCAGCTTGAAAGTCGAGGCAAGTGTAGGGAAAACAGGTTTCCCTGGAATGGATTGAGACATCTGGGGGACTCTGGGAATGTGGCACGACCCTGGAGTTCCTCTCGCCTTTCCTGTGGAGAGCGCCTCCAATTGAGATGCGACGGGAAGCCGGGAATTCTTTCCCGACCACGCAGGGAAAGGATCCCTCCTCTCGAGCTAGGAGGCGGAAACGGGGCCTCCTCTGGTTGTGGGCGGGACTCTCGTGCTTCCCTCTCGAGTGGAGTCGGGTATGTCGGGAACTTCTTGAGTTGCAGCAAGGGTGTGAAGGACCCTTTGGAAGTTCCAGAGTTTAGGTGTGATTAGCCTCAAGACGCCTCAGTGGAAATGGGCCTCATCTCGAATGGCAGGGGAGAACCTCCTGGATTTTCTCGAGTTGCGGCAGGTGCTCTCGACTTACGACGGGGACATCAGGGACCCGCTCTGGTGGCCTCAGGAAAGGCCAGTCCCCTTGCGAGTTGCTCGGGACCTCTCGGGTTTCTGCTCCCGTCGATGCTGGGGCCTAAAACCTTGTGTGGAGTCATTGCCGGAACCTGAGGATTCCTCTGCAGTTGCTGACATGGTCCTTGGGGTACTTCTGGAGTCTCCCCAGGGGAGTCAGTCCTCGTCTCGAGTGGGGACATGCACGTGCCCTTTCCTTCCGAGCTGTAGCAGCAGTGTCGCACTTCCCTTCGCGTGGATCAAGGATCTGTGGCTTTCCCATCGAGGCTTTCCCACGAGGCTTTCCCACGAGGCTTCCACAGGGCTGTCCACGTGCCACTGTGGTGAGAGTCGATCCTTGGATTGAAAGTCGAGGCAAGTGCAGGGAAAACAGGTTTCCCTGGAATGGACTGAGACATGTGGGGGACTCTGGGAATGGTGGCACAACCCTGGAGTTCCTCCGCCTTTCCTGTGGAGAGCGCCTCCTCTTGAAATGCGACAGGAATGCCGGAAATTCTTTCCCCGACCACGCAGGAAAGGATCCCTACTCTCGAGCTAGTAGGCGGAAACGGGTCTCTGCTGGATGTGGGCGGAATCTCGTGCTTCCTCTCGAGCGAGACCGGTTTGTCGAGGAACTTCTTGAGTTGCAGTAAAGGAGTGAATGACCCTTTGGAAGTTCCAGATGTTAGATGTGATTAGCCTCCAGACGCCTCAGTGGAAATGGGCTCATCTCGCCTGGAGGGAGAACTTCTGGATTTTCTCGAGTTGCGGCAGGTGCTCTCGACTTACGACTGGGACCTCAGGGACCCGCTCTGGTGGCCTGCAGGAAAGGCCAGTCCCCATGCGAGATGCTCGGGGGCCTCTCGGGATTCCTCTCCCGTCGAAGCCGGGGCCTAAGACCTTGTGTGGAATCGGTGCCGGGAACCTGAGTATTCCTCTCCAGTGCTGACATGGATCTTGGGGTACTTCTGGAGTCTCCCCAGGGGAGTCAGTCCTCGTCTCGAGTGGGGGCATGCAAGGTGCGCTTTCCTCCCGAGCTGTAACAGGCAGTGTCGCGCTTCCCTTGGCGTGGATCAAGGGATCTGGGGCTTTCCCTCGAGGCTTTCCCATCGAGGTTTTCCCACGAGGCTTTCCCACAGGGCTGTCCCACGTGCCACCGTTGGTGTGACGTCGATCCTCGGACTTGAAAGTCGAGGCAGTGCAGGGAAAACAGTTTCCCTGGAATGGACTGAGACATCTGGCAGGACTCTGGGGAATATTGACATGACACTGGAGTTCGTCTCGACTTTCCTGTGGAGAGCGCCTCCTCTTGAGATGCGAGCGGAACGCCGGGGAATTTTTATCCGACCAGGCAGGGAAAGGATCCCTCCTCTCGAGCTAGGAGGCGGAAACGGGTCTCCGCTGGATGTGGGCGGGACTCTCGTGCTTCCTCTCGAGTGGAGACCGGTTTTTCGAGGAACTTCTTGAGTTGCAGTAAGGGTGTGAAGGACCCTTTGGAAGTTCCAGAGTTTAGGTGTGATTAGCCTCAGGACGCCTCAGCGGAAATGGGCCTCATCTCGCCTGGGAGGGCAAGAACCTCCTGGATTTTCTCGAGTTGCGCAGGTGCTCTCGGACTTACGACGGGAACCTCAGGGACCCGCTGTGGTGGCGTCAGGAAAGGCCAGTCCCCATGCGAGTTGCTCGAGGCCCTCTCGGGATTCCTCTCCCGTCGATGCAGGGGCCTAAGATCTTGTGTGGAGTCGGTGCCGGAACCTGAGGATTCCTCTCCCAGTGCTGACATGGATCTTGGGTACTTCTGGAGTCTCCCCAGGGGAGTCAGTCCTCGTCTCGAGTGGGGGCATGCACGTGCACTTTCCTACCGAGCTGTAGCAGCAGTGTCGCGCTCCCTTCGTGTGGATCAAGGGATCTGTGCTTTCCATCAAGGCTTTCCCACGAGGCTTTCCCACAGTGCTGTCCCACGTGCCACCGGTGGTGTGAGTCCAACCCCGGCTAGAAAGTCGGGACAGTGCAGGGAAAACAGGTTTCCCTGGAATGGACTGAGACATCTGGGGGACTCTGGGAATGGTGGCACAACCTGGAGTTCCTCTCAACATTCCTGTGGAGAGCGCCTCCTCTTGAGATGCGAAGGGAACGCCGGGAATTCTTTCCCGACCACGCAGGAAAGGATCCCTACTCTCGAGCTAGGAGGCGGAAACGGGTCTCTGCTGGATGTGGGCGGGAATCTCGTGCTTCCTCTCGAGTCGAGACCGATTTGTCGAGGAACTTCTTGAGTTGCAGTAAAGGAGTGAAAGACCCTTTGGAAGTTCCAGATGTTAGATGCGATTAGCCTCCAGACGCCTCAGCGGAAATGGGCCTCATCTCGCCTGGAGGGGAGAACCTCCTGGATTTTCTCGAGTTGCGGCAGGTGCTCTCGACTTACGACTGGGACCTCAGGGACCCGCTCTGGTGGCCTCAGAAAGGCCAGTCCCCATGCGAGATGCTCGGGGCCTCTCGGGATTCCTCTCCCGTCGAAGCCGGGGCCTAAGACCTTGTGTGGAATCGGTGCCGGAACCTGAGGATTCCTCTCCAGTGCTGACATGGATCTTGGGGTACTTCTGGAGTCTCCCCAGGGGAGTCAGTCCTCGTCTCGAGTGGGGGCATGCAAGTGCGCTTTTCTCCCGAGCTGTAGCAGCAGTGTCACGCTTCCCTTCGCGTGGATCAAGGGATCAGGGGCTTTCCCCTTTCCCGAGGCTTTCCCACGAGGCTTTCCCACAGGCTTCCCACGTGCCA
>NW_017196483.1:0-8482 GCF_001704415.2 Capra hircus
TGTGGAGAGCGCCTCCTCTTGAGATGCGACGGGAAACCAGGAATTCTTTTCCCGACCACGCAGGGAAAGGATCTCCTCTCGAGCTAGGAGGGGGAAACGGGTTCCTCTGGATGTGGGCGGGACTCTCTGCTTCCTCTCGAGTGGACGGGTATGTCGGGGAACTTCTTGAGTTTGCAGAAGGGTGTGAAGGACCCTTTGAAAGTTCCAGAGGTTAGGTGTGATTAGCCTCGATAGGCCTCAGCGGAAACGGGCCTCATCTCGCTGGAGGGGAGAACCTCCTGGATTTTCTCGAGTTTCAGCAGGTGCTCTCGACTTTCGACGGGGACCTCAGGGACCCGCTCTGGTGGCCTCAGGAAAGGCCAGTCCCCATGCGAGTTGCTCGGGGCCTCTTGGGATTTCTCCCTTCGATGCGGGGCCTAAGACCTTGTGTGCAGTCGGTGCCAGAACCTGAGGATTCCTCTGCAGTGATGACATGGATCTTGGGGTACTTCTGGAGTCTCCCCAGGGGAGCCAGTCCTCGTCTCGAGTGGGGGCATGCACGTGCGCTTTCCACCCGAGCTGTAGCAGCAGTATCACGCTTCCCGGTAGCGTGGGATCAAGGGATCTGTGTCTTTCCATCTAGGCTTTCCCACGAAGCTTTCCCACGAGGCTTTCCCACAGTGCTGTCCCACGTGCCACCTTGGTGTGTGTCGATCCTCGGCTTGAAAGTCGAGGCAGTGCTGGGGAAAACAGATTTCCCTTTAATGGACTGAGTATCAGTTGAACTCTGGCAATGGTGGCACGACCCTGGGAGTTCCTCTCGCCTTTCCTGTGAAGAGCGCCTCGTCTTGGGATGCGACGGGAATGCCGGAAATTCTTTTCCGACCTCGCAGGGACAGGATCCCTCCTCTCGAGCTATGAGGCGCAAACGGGGCACCTCTGGATATGGCGGGACTCTAGTGCTTCCTCTCGAGTGGAGACGGGTATGTCGGGGAAATTCTTGAGGTGCAGCAAGGGTGTGAAGGACCCTTTGGAATTTCCAGATGATAGGTGTGATTTGCCTCGAGATGCCTGAGCGGAAATGGGCCTCACCTCGCCTGGAGGGGAAAACCTCCTGGATTTTCTCGAGTTGCGGCAGGCGCTCTCGACTTACGACGGGGACCTCAGGGACCCGCTCTGGTGGCCTCAGGAAAGGCCAGTCCACATGCGAGTTGCTTTGGGGCCTCTCGGGATTCCTCTCTCGTCGATGCCAGGGCCTAAGATCTTGTATGGAGTCGGTGCCCGGAACCTGAGCATTCCTCTCCAGTGCAGACATGGATCCTGGGGTACTTCTGCAGTCTCCCCAGGGGAGTCAGTCCTCGTCTCGAGCGGGGGCATGCACGTGCGCTTTCCTCCTGAGCTGAAGCAGCAGTGTCACGCTTCCTGTATGCTTGGATCAAGGGATCTGTGCCTTTCCCTCGAGGCTTTCCCACGAGGCTTTCCCACGAGGCTTTCCCACGAGGCTTTCCCATGAGGCTTTCCCACAGGGCTGTCCCACGTGCCACCGTAGGTGTGAGTCGATCCTCGGCTTGAAAGTCGAGGCAGTGAAGGGAAAACAGGTTTCCCTGGAATGGACTGAGAGATCCAGGGGACTCTGGGAATGGTGGCACGACCCTGGAGTTCCTCTCACCTTTCCTGTGGAGCGCGACTCCTCTTGAGATGTGACGGGAACACCGGGAATTCTATCCCGACCACGCAGGGAAAGGATCCCTCCTCTCGAGCTAGAAGGCGGAAACGGGGCTCCTCTGGATGTAGGCGGGACTCTCGTGCTTCCTCTCGAGTGGAGACGGGTATGTCGGGGAACTTCTTGAGTTGCAGTAAGGGTGTGAAGGACCCTTTGGAAGTTCCAGAGGTAAGGTGTGATTAGCCTCGAGATACCTCAACGGAAATGGGACTCAGCTCACCTGGAGGGGAGAACCTCCTGGTTTTTCTCGAGTTGCGGCAGGTGCTCTCGACTTACGACGGGGACCTCAGGGACCCGCTGTGCTGGCCTCAGGAAAGGCCAGTCCCCATGCGAGTTGCTCTGGGGCCTCTCGGGATTCCTCTCACGTCGATGCACGGGCCTAAGACCTTGTGTGGAGTTGGTGCCGGAACCTGAGGATTCCTCTCCAGTGCAGACATGGATCCTGGGGTACTTCTGGAGTCTCCCCAGGGGAGTCAGTCCTCGTCTCGAGCGGGGGCATGCACGTGCGCTTTCCTCCCGAGCTGTAGCAGCAGTGTCACGCTTCCCTTCGCGTGGATCAAGAGATCTGTGGCTTTCCCTTGAGGCTTTCCCACGAGGCTTTCCCACGAGGCTTTCTCACAGGGCTGTACCACGATGCCACCGTGGTGTGAGTCGATCCTCGGCTTGAAAGTCGAAGGCAGTGCAGGGAAAACAGGTTTCCCTGGAATGGACTGAGACATCTGGGGGACTCTGGGAATGGTGGCACGACCACTGGAGTTCCTCTCGCCTTTCCTGTGGAGAGTGTCTCCTCTTGTGATGCGACGGGAACGCCGGGAATTCTTCCCCGAACACGCAGAGAAAGGATCCCTCCTCTCGAGCTAGGAGGCAGAAACGGGTCTCTTCTGGATGTGGGCGGGACTCTCGTGCTTCCTCTCGAGTGGAGACGGGTAAGTCGGGGAACTTCTTGAGTTGCAGCAAGATTGTGAAGCACCCTTTGGAATTTCCAGAGGTTAGGTGTGATTAGCCTCGAGAAACCTCAGCGGAAATGGGCCTCATCTCGCCTGGAGGGACGAACCTCCTGGATTTTCTCGAGTTGCGGCAGGTGCTCTCGACTTCAGACGGGGACCTCAGGGACCCGCTCTCGTGGCCTCAGGAAAGGCCAGTCCCCATGCCAGTTGCTCGCGAGCCTCTCGGGATTCCTCTCCCGTCGATGCTGGTGCCTAAGACCTTGTGGGGAGTCGGTGCCCGCACCTGAGGATTCCTCTCCAGTGCTGACACGGATCTTGGGGTACTTCTGGAGTCTCCCCTGGGGAGTAAGTCATCGTCTCGAGTGGGGGCAGGGACGTGCGATTTCCTCCCGAGCTGTAGCAGCAGTGTCATGCTTCCCTTCGCATGGATCAAGGGATCTGTGGCTTTGCCTCAAGGCTTTCCACTAGGCTTTCCCACGAGGCTTTCCCACAGGGCTGTCCCACGTGCCACCATGGTGTGAGTCGATCCTCGGCTTGAAAGTCGAGGCAGTGCAGGGAAAACAGGTTTCCCTGGAATGGACAGACATCTGGGGGACTCTGGGAATGGTGGCCCGACCTGGAGTTCCTCTCGCCTTTCCTATGGAGAGAGCCTCCTCTTGAGATGCGACGGGAACGCCGGGAATTCTTTCCCGACCACGCAGGGAAAGGATCCCTCCTCTCGAGCTATGAGGCGGAAACGGGGCTCCTCTGGATGTGGGCAGAACTCTCGTGCTTCCTCTCGAGTTGAGACGGGTATGTCGGGGAACTTCTTGAGTTGCAGCAAGGGTGTGAAGGACCTTTGAAAATTCCAGAGGTTAGGTGTGATTAGCCTCAAGATGCCTCAGCGGAAATGGGCCTCATATAGCCTGGAGGGGAGAACCTAATGGATTTTCTCGAGTTGCGGCAGGTGCTCTCGACTTACGACTGGGACCCCTGGGACCCGCTCTGGTGGCCTCAGTAAAGGCCAGTCCCCATGCAAGGTGCTCGGGGGCCTCTCGGGATTCCTCTCCCGTCGATGCCGGGGCCTAAGACCTTGTGTGGAGTTGGTGCCGGAACCTGAGGATTCCTCTCCATTGCTGACATGGATCTTGGGGTACTTCTGGAGTCTCCCCAGGGGAGTCAGTACGCGTCTCGAGTGGGGGCATGCACGTGCGCTTTCCTCCCGAGCTGTAGCAGCAGTGTCTCCCTTCCCCTCGCGAGGATCAAGAGATCAGGGGCTTTCCCTCGAGGCTTTCCCACGAGGCTTTCCCACGAGGCTTTCCCACAAGGCTCTCCCACGTGCCACCGTGGTGTGAGTCCATCCTCGGCTTGAAAGTCGAGGCAGTGCAGGGGAAACAGGTTTCCCTGGAATGGACTGAGATATCTGGGGGACTCTGGGAATGGTGGCACGACCCTGGAGTTCCTCTTGACTTTCCTGTGGAGAGCGCCTCCTCTTGAGATGCGACGGGAACGCCGGGAATTCTTTCCCGACCACGCAGGGAAAGGATCCCTCCTCTCGAGCTAGGAGACGGAAACGGGGCTCCTCTGCATGTGGGCGGGACTCTCATGCTTCCTCTCGAGTGGAGCCGGGTATGTCAGGGAACTGTTTGAGTTGCAGCAACGGTGTGAAGGACCCTTTGGAAGTTCCAGAGGTTAGGTGTGATTAGCCTCGAGACACGAAAGCGGAAATGGGCCTCATCTCGACTGGAGGGGAGAACCTCCTGGATTTTCTCGAGTTGCGGCAGGTGCTCTCGACTTACGACGGGGACCCCTGGGACCCGCTCTGGTGGCCTCAGGAAAGGCCAGTCCCCATGCGAGTTGCTCGGGGGCCTCTCGGGATTCCTCTCCCATCGATGCCGGGGCCTAAGACCTTGTGTGAAGACGGTGCCAGAACCTGAGGATTCCTCTCCAGTGCTGACATTGATCTTGGGGTACTTCTGGAGTCTCCCCAGGGGAGTCAGGCCTCGTCTCGTGTGGGGGCATGCACCTGCGCTTTCCCCCCGAGCTGTAGCTGCAGTGTCGTGCTTCCCTTCGCGTGGATCAAGGGATCTGTGCCTTCCCCTCGAGGCTTTCCCACGAGGCTTTCCCACAGGGCTGTCCCACGTGCCACCGTGGTGTCAGTCGATCCTCGGCTTGAACGTCGAGGCAGTGCAGGGAAAGCAGGTTTCCCTGGAATGGACTGAGACATCTGGGGGACTGTGGGAGTGGTGGCACGACCCTGGAGTTCCTCTCGCCTTTCCTGTGGAGAGCGCCTCCTCTTGAGATGCGAAAGGAACACCGGGAATTCTTTCCCATCACGCAGGGACAGGATCCTTTCTCTCGAGCAAGAGTAGGAAACGGGGCTCCTTTGGATGTGGGCAGAACTCTCGTGCTTCCTCTCGAGTGGAGACGGGTATGTCGGGGAACTTCTTGAGTTGCAGCAAGGGTGTGAAGGACGCTTTGGAAGTTCCAGAGGTTAGGTGTGATTAGCCTCGAGACGCCTCAGCAGAAATGGGTCTCATGTCGACTGGAGGGGAGAACCTCCTGGATTTTCTCGAGTTGCGGCAAGTGCTCTCAACTTACGACGGGGACCTCAGGGACCCGCTCTTGTGGCCTCAGGAAAGGCCAGTCCCCATGCGAGTTGCTCGGGGGCCTCTCGAGATTCCTCTGGAGACGATGCCGGGGCCTAAGACCTTTTGTGGAGTCGGTGTCGGAAACGGAGGATTCCTCTCCAGTGCTGACATGGATCTTGGGGTACTTCTGGAGTCTCCCCAGGGGAGTCAGTCCTCGTCTCAAGAGGCGGCATGCACGTGTGCTTTCCTCCCACTCTAGCAGCAGTTTCACACTTGCCTTCACGTGAATCAAGGGATCAGGGCTTTCCCTCTAGGCTTTCCCACGAGGCTTTCCCACGAGGCTTTCCCACAGGGCTGTCCCACGTGCCTCCGTGGTGTGAGTCGATCCTCGGCTTGAAAGTCGAGGCAGTGCAGGGAAAACAGATTTCCCTGTAATGGACTGAGTCATATGGGGGACTCTGGGAATGGTGGCACGACCCTGGAGTTCCTCTCGCCTTTCCTGTGGAGAGCGCCTCCTCTTGAGATGCGACGGGAACGCCGGGAATTCTTTCCGGACGACGCAGGGAAAGGATCCTTCCTCTCAAGCTAGGAGGCGGAAACGGGGCTCCTCTGGATGTGGGCGGGACTCTCGTGCTTCCTCTCGAGCGGAGACGGGTATGTCGGGGAACTTCTTGAGTTGCAGCAAGGGTGTGAAGGACCTTTGGAAGTTCCAGAGGTTAGGTGTGATTAGCCTCGAGACGCTCAGCGGAAAATGGGCCTCATCTCGCCTGGAGGGGAGAACCTCCTGGATTTTCTCGAGTTGCGGCAGGTGCTCTCCGACTTACGACGGGGACCTCAGGGACCCGCTCTGGTGGCCTCAGGAAAGGCCAGTCCCCATGCGAGTTGCTCTGGGGCCTCTCAGGGATTCCTCTCCTGTCGATGCTGGGGCCTAAGACCTTGTGTGGAGTCAGTGCTGGAACCTGAGGCATTCCTCTCCAGTGCTGTCATGGATCTTGGGGTACTTCTGGAGTCTCCCCAGGGGAGTCAGTCCTCGCTCTCGAGTGGGGGCATGCACGTGCGCTTTCCTCCTGAGCTGTAGCAGCAGTGTCACGCTTCCCTTCGCGTTGGATGCAAGGGATCTGTGCCTTTCCCTCGAGGCTTTCCCACGAGCTCCCGAGGCTTTCCCCGAGCTTCCCAGAGCTTTCCCACGAGGCCTTTCCCACAGGGCTGTCCCACGTGCCACCGTGGTGTGAGTCGATCCTCGGCTTGAAAGTCGAGGCAGTGCAGGGAAAACCAGGTTTCCCTGGAATGGACTGAGAGCATCTGGGGGACTCTGGGAATGGTGGCACGACCCTGGAGTTCCTCTCGCCTTTTCCTGTGTAGAGCGCCACTCCTCTTGAGATGCGACGGGAACAGCCGGGAATTCTTTCCCCGACCACGCAGGGAAAGGATCCCTCCTCTCGAGCTAGGAGGCGGAAACGTGGGCCTCCTCTGGATGTGGCGCGGACTCTTCGCTGCTTCCTCTCGAGTGGAGACGGGTATGTCGGGGGAACTTCTTGAGTTGCAGCAAGGTGTGAAGGACCTTTGGAAGTTCGAAGATATTAGTGTGATTAGCCTCCAGACGTCCTCAGCAGAAAAATGGGCCTCATCTCGCCTGGAGGGGAGAACCTCCTGGATTTTCTCGAGTTGCGGCAGGTGCTCTCGACTTACGACTGGGGACCTCAGGGACCCGCTCTGGTGGCCTCAGGAAAGGCCAGTCCCCATGCAGTTGCACGGGGGGCCTCTCGGGATTCCTCTCCCGTCGATGCCGGGCCTAACCTTGTGTGGAGTCTGTTGCCGGAACCTGAGGATTCCTCTCCAGTGCTGACATGGATCTTGGGTACTTCTGGAGTCTCCCAGGGGAGTCATTCCTCTTCTCGAGTGGGATATGCACGTGGGTTTTCCTCCCGAGCTGTAGCAGCAGTGTCACGCTTCCTTCGCGTGGATCAGGGATCTGTGGCTTTCCCTCGAGGCTTTCCAGGAGACTTTCCCACAGAGGCTTTCCCACAGGGCTGTCCCACATGCTGGTGTGAGTCGATCCTCAGCTTGAAAGTCGAGGCAGTGCAGGGAAAACAGTTTTCCTGGAATGGACTGAGACATCTGGGGGACTCTGGGAATGGGGCGTGACCTGGAGTTCCTCTCGCCTTTCCTGTGGAGAGCGCCTCGCTTGAGATGCGACGGGAACGCCGGAATACTTTCCCGACCACGCAGGGAAAGGATCCCTCCTCGAGCTAGCAGGCGGAAACGGGGCCCTCTGGATTGGCGGGACCCTTGTGCTTCCTCTGAGTGAGACGGGTATGTCAGGGGAACTTCTAGAGTTGCAGCAAGGGTGTGAAGGACCCTTTGGAAGTTCCAGAGTTTAAGGTGTGATTACCTCTGTTGCCTCAGCGGAAATGGCCTCATCTCGCCTGGATTGGGGAAACCTCCTGGATTTTCTCGAGTTGCGGCAGGTGCTCTCGACTTACGATGGGGACCTCAGGGACCCACCTGGTGGCCTCAGGAAAGGCCAGTCCCAATGGGATTGCTCTGGGGCCTCTCGGGATTCCTCTCCCGTAGATGCGGGGTCTAGACCTTGTGTGGAGTCGTGCCGGAACCTGAGCATTCCTCTCCAGTGCTGACATGGATCTTGGGTACTTCTGGAGTCTCCCAGGGGAGTCAGTCCTCATCTCGATTGGGGCATGCACGTGCGATTTTCCTCCCGAGCTGTAGCAGCAGTGTCATGCTTCCTTCGCGTGGATCAAGGGATCTGTGTCTTTCCCTCGATGCTTTCCACGAGGCTTTCCCACAAGCTTCCCGTGCCACGCCGTTTTGTGAGTCGATCCTCGCTTGAAAGTCGAGGCAGTGCAGGGAAAAACAGGTTTCCCTGGAATGGACTGAGACATCTGGGTGACTCTGGGAATGGTGGCACGACCCCTGGAGTTCTCTGCCTTTCTGTGAGAGCGCCTCTTCTTGAGATGCGACGGTAATGCCGGGAATTCTTTCCCGACCACGCAGGGAAAGGATCCCTCCTCTCGGTCTAGGAGGCGAAACGGGGCTCCTCTGGATATGGGCGGAACTCTCGTGCTTCCTATCGAGTGGAGACGGGTATGTCGGGGAACTTCTTGAGTTGCAGCAAGGGTGTGAAGGACCCTTTGGAAGTTCCAGATGTTAGGTGTGATTAGCCTCGAGAGCCTCAGCAGAAAATGGGCCTCATCTCGCCTGGAGGGAGAACCTCCTGGATTTTCTAGAGTTGCGGCAGGTGCTCT
>NW_017196484.1:0-8482 GCF_001704415.2 Capra hircus
GAAGCACGAGAGTCCCGCCACATCCAGAGGAGCCCCGTTTCTGCCTCCTAGCTCGAGAGGAGGGATCCTTTCCATGCGTGCTCGGGAAAGATTTCCCGGCGTTTCCGTGGCATCTCAAGAGGAGGAACTCTCTACAGGAAAGGCGAGAGGAACTCGAGGGTCGTGCCACCATTCCCAAAGTCCCCCAGATGTCTCAGTCCATTCCAGGGAAACCTGTTTTCCCTGCACTGCCTCGACTTTCAAGCCCAGGATCGACTCACACCACGGTGGCACGTGGGACAGCCTTGTGGGAAAGCCTCCTGGGAAAGCCTCGAGGGAAAGCGACAGTTCCCTTGATCCTCGCGAATGGAAGCGCGACACTGCTGCTACAGCTCGGGAGGAAAGCGCACGTGCATTCCCCCACTCGAGACGAGGGCTGACTCCACTGGGGAGACTCCAGAAGTACCCCAAGATCCATGTCAGCACTGGAGAGGAATCCTCAGGTTCCAGCACCCACTCCACACAAGGTCTTAGGCCCGGCATCGACGGGAGAGGAATCCCGAGAGGCCCCCCGAGCAACTCGCATGGGAATGGCCTTTCCTGAGGCCACCAGAGCGAGTCCCTGAGGTCCCCGTCGTAAGACTAGAGCACCTGCTGCAACTCGAGAAAATCCAGGAGGTTCTCCCCTCCCGGCGAGTTGAGGCCATTTCCGCTGAGGCGTCTCCAGGCTAATCACACCTAACCTCTGGAACTTCCACAGGGTTCTTCACACCCTTGCTGCAACTCAAGAAGTTCCCCGATATACCAGTCTCCACACAAGAAGAAGCACTAGAGTCCCGCCCACATCCAGAGGAGCCCCGTTTCCGCCTCCTGGCTTGAGACGAGGGATCCTTTCCCTGCGTGGTCGGGTAAGAATTCCCGGCGTTCCCGTCGCATCTCAAGAGGAGGCGCTCTCCACAGGAAAGGCGAGAGGAACTCCAGGTTCGTGCCACCATTCCCAGAGTCCCCCAGATGTCTCAGTCCATTCCAGGGAAACCTGTTTTCCCTGCACTGCCTCGACTTTCAAGCTGAGGATCGACTCACACCACGGTGGCACGTGGACAGCCTGTGGGAAAGCCCTGTGGGAAAGCCTCGAGGGAAAGCCACTGATCCCTGATCGACTCGACGGGAAATATGACACTCCTGCTACAGCTCGGGAGGAAAGCGCACGTGCATGCCCCCACACGAGACGAGGACTGACTGCCTTGCGGAGACTCCAGAAGTACACCCATGATCCATTTCAGCACTGGAGAGGAATCCTCAGTTTCCGGCACCGACTCCACACAAGGTCTTAGGCCCCGGCATCGATGGGAGAGGAATCCCGAGAGGCCCCCGAGCAACTCGCAAGGGGACTGGCCTTTCCTGAGGCCACCAGAGCGGGTCCCTGAGGTCCCCGACGTAAGTCGATAGCACCTGCCGCAACTCGAGAAAATCCAGGAGGTTCTCCCCTCCCAGGCGAGATGAGGCCCATTTCCGCTGAGGCGTCTCCAAGCTAATCACACCTAACCTCTGGAACTTCCAAAGTGTTCTTCACACCCTTGCTGCAACTCAAGAAGTTCCCGGACATACCTGTCTCCACTCGAAAGGAAGCACGAGAGTCCCGCCCACATCCAGAGGAGCCCCATTTCCGCCTCCTAGCTCGAGAGGAGGGATCCTTTCCCTTCGTGCTCGGGAAAGAATTCCCGTCATTCCCGTCGCATCTCAAGGGGAGGCGCTCTTCACAGGAAAGGCGAGAGGGACTCCAGGGTCGTGCCACCATTCCCAGAGTCCCCCAGATGTCTCAGTCCATTCCAGGGAAACCTGTTTCCCTGCACTCCCTCGACTTTCAAGCCGAGGATCGACTCACACCGCGGTGGCACGTGGGACAGCCCTTGTGGGAAAGCCCTGCGGAAATCCTCGAGGAAAAGCCACAGATCCCTTGATCCAAGCAAAGGAAGCGTGACACTGCTGCAAAAGCTGGGGAGGAAAGCGCACGTGCATGCCTCCCTTCGAGACGAGGGACTGACTCCACTGGGGAGACTCCAGAAGTACCCCAAGATCCATGTCAGCACTGGAGAGGAATCCTCACGTTCCAGCACTGACTCCACACAAGGACTTAGGCCCCGGCATCGACGGGAGAGGAATCCCGAGAGGCCCCCCGGACAACTCGCATGGGGAATGGCCTTTCCTGAGGCCACCAGAGCGGGTCCCTGAGGTCCCAGTCGTAAGTCGAGAGCACCTGCCGCAACTCGAGAAAATCCAGGAGGTTCTCGCCTCCAGGCGAGATGAGGCCCATTTCCGCAGAGGCGTCTCGAGGCTAATCACATCTAACATCTGGAACTTCCAACGGGTCCTTCACACCCTTGCTGCAACTCAAGAAGTTCCCCGACATACCCGTCTCCACTCTGAGAGGAAGCACGAGAGTCCCGGCAACATCCATAGGAGCCCCGTTTCCGACTCCTAGCTCGAGAGGAGGGATCCTTTCCCTGCGTGGTCGGGAAAGAATTCCCGGCGATCCCGTCGAATCTCAAGAGGAGGCGCTCTTCACAGGAAAGGCGAGAGGAACTCCAGCGTCGTGCCACCATTCCCAGAGTCAACCAGATGTCTCCGTCCATTTCAGGGAAACCTGTTTTCCCTGCACTGCCTCGACTTTCAATCCGAGGATCGACTCACATCACGGTGGCACGTGGGACAGCCCTATGTGAAAGCGTCGTGGGAAAGGCCCTGATCCCTTGATCCACGCGAAGAGAAGCACGACACTGCTGCTACAGCTCGGGAGGAAAGCGCACGTGCATGCCCCCACTCGAGACGAGGACTGACTCCCCTGGGGAGACTACATAAGAACCCCAAGATCCATGTCTGCACTGGAGAGGAATCCTCAGGTTCCGGCACCGACTCCACACAAGGCTTTGGCCCCGGCATTGACGGGAGAGGAATCCCGAGAGGCCCCCTAGCAACTCGCATGTGGACTGGCCTTTCCTGAGGCCACCAGAGCGGGTCCCTGATGTCCCAGTCGTAAATCGAGAGCACCTGCCGCCAACTCGAGAAAATCCAGGAGGTTCTCCCCTCCATTTGAGATGAGGCCCATTTCCGCTGAGGCGTCTCGAGGCTAATCACATCTAACATTTGGAACTTTCAAAGGGTCCTTCACACCCTTGCTGCCAATTCAAGAAGTTCCCCGACATACCCGTCGCCACTCGAGAGGAAGCACGAGAGTCCCGCCCACATCCAGAGGAGCCACGTTTCCGTCTCCTAGCTCGAGAGGAGGGATCCTTTCCCTGCGTGGTCGGGAAAGAATTCCCGGCGTTCCCTGTCGCATCTCAAGAGGAGGCGCTCTCCACAGGAAAGGCCGAGAGGAACTCCAGGGTCGTGCCACCATTCCCAGAGTCCCCCAGATGTCTCAGTCCACTCCAGGGAAACCTGTTTTCCCTGCACTGCCTCGACTTTCAAGCCGAGGATCCACTCACACCAAGGTGGCACGTGGGATAGCCCTGTGGGAAAGCCTCGTGGGAAAGCCTCCTGGGAATGCCTGGAGGGAAAGCCACAGATCCCTTGATCCACGCGAAGGGAAGCGTGACACTGCTGCTACAGCTCGGGAGGAAAGCGCACGTGCATGCCCCCACTCGAGACGAGGACTGACTCCCCTGGGAGACTTCAGAAGTACCCCAAGATCCATGTCAGCACTGGAGAGGAATCCTCAGGTTCCCGGCCCCGACTCCACACAAGGTCTTAGGCCCGGCATCGACGGGAGAGGAATCCCGAGAGGACCTCCAAGCAACTCGCATGGGGACTGGCCTTTCCTGAGGCCACCAGAGCGGCGTCCCTGAGGTCCCCGTCTTAAGTCCAGAGCACCTGCCGCAACTCGAGAAAATCCAGGAGGTTCTCCCCTCCAGGCGAGATGAGGCCCCATTTCCGCTGAGGCTTCTCGAGGCTAATCATACCTAACCTCTGGAACTTCCAAAGGGTCCTTCACACCCTTGCTGCAACTCAAGAAGTTCCCCGATATACCCGTCTCCACTCGAGACGAAGCACGAGAGTCCCGCCCACATCCAGAGGAGCCCCCGTTTCCGCCTCATAGCTGCGAGAGAGGGACCCTTTCCCTGCGTGGTCTGGAAAGAATTCCCGGCGTTCCCGTCGCATCTCAAGAGGAGGATGCTCTCCACAGGAAAGGCGAGAGGAACTCCAGGTTCGTGCCACCATTACCAGAGTCCTCCAGATGTCTCAGTCCATTCCAGGGAAACCTGTTTTCCCTGCACTGCCTCGACTTTCAAGCCGAGGATCGACTCACACCACGGTGGCACGTGGGCAGTGGAGAAGCCTCGTGAGGAAAGCCTCGTGGGAAAGCCTCGAGGGAAAGCCACTGATCACATGATCCAGGCGACGGGAGGGTTACACTGCTGCTACAGCTCGGGAGGAAAGCGCACGTGCATGCCCCCACTGAGAGGAGGACTGACTCCCCAGGGGAGACTCCAGAAGTACCCTAAGATCCATGTCAGCACTGGAGAGGAATCCTCAGGTTCCAGCACTGACTCCACACAAAGGTCTTAGGCCCCGGCATCGAAGGGAGAGGAATCCCAAGTGGCCCCCGAGCTACTCGCATGGGGACTGGCCTTTCCTGAGGCCACCAGAGCGGGTCCCTGAGGTCCCCGTCTTAAGTCGAGAGCACCTGCAGCAACTCGAGAACATCCAGGATTTTCTCCCCTCCGGGCAAGATGAGGTCCATTTCCGCTGAGGCGTCTCGAGGCTAATCACACCTAACCTCTGGAACTTCCAAAGGGTCCTTCACACGCTTGCTGCAACTCAAGAAGTTCCCCGACATACCAGTCTCCACTCAAGAGGAAGCACGAGGGTCCCGCCCACATCCAGAGGAGCCTGGATTCCACCTCGTAGCTTGAGATTAGGGATTCTTTTCCTGCTTCGTCTGGAAAGAATTCCCGGCTTTCCCGTCGCATCTCAAGAAGAGGCGCTCTCAACAGGAAAGGCGAGAGAAACTCCAGTGTCTTGCCACAATTCCAAGGGACCCCAGATGTCTCAGTCCATTCCAGAGGAACTTGTTTTCCCTGCACTGCCTCGACCTTCAAGCCGAGGATCGACTCACACCACGGTGGCACGTTGGACAGCCCTGTGGGAAAGCCTCGTGGGAAAGCCTCGTGGGAAAGCCTCGAGGTAAAGCCACAGATCTCTTTATCCACGCGAAGGGAATCGTGACTCTGCTGCTACAGCTCGAGAGGAAAGCGCACGTTCATGCCCCCACTCGAGACGAGGACTGACTCCCCTGGGGAGACTCCAGAAGTACCCCAAGATCCATGTCAGCACTGGAGAGGAATCCTCAGGTTCCGGCACCTGCTGGGAGCCAGTGTGAGGAATCCCGCCCGTGACAAGGTCATGAGGAATGAAGCTGACATACGCAAGGCGTGCTCAGACTTCAGGGACCCCTCTGCAAATTCCTAAGCACGTACCCCAACAAAAATCTGCCGGCTTTTGTGCTCTGCTTTTCCACTCTTCTGACATTTTCTGGAAAAAGTCAATTCAGGGCTTTAGTCTTCTGCATTTGAAAGAGTGTTTCAATCCAAAAACCCCTCCGATGGCTGTCTAGCCTGCCTGCAGGACTCGTACAACTGCGCATGTGATTGTTTGAGGCCTCCTGACCGCAGGAGTCACAGGAAGCTTAAAATATCCTAGGAATGTAGCAGCTTCCGAGGAGTCAAAATGTTTAGAATAGGACTGATTAAATGGTTTCATTTTTTGGGTCAATGCTTGCTGCCAAATTTTCATATCCTTTATTTTTAGATATAGTTGGTATATAGAAAAACAAGTAGTAGACCTGGTATTAGCAACATTAGATCTTTGAGTTAAGTACCTTCTTTGTTATATCCCACTGCACCTTTGTTCTATAGAGATGTAACTTTAATGCTTTAAGGAGATGCAGATTAAAAAAAAAAAAAAACACTTCAGGGGAAACAAAATTAACATTCATTAAGGAAGAGAGCCAAAAAGTGTTAACAAGCCTCTTGTCCAAAAGATAATGTAAATCACCTGAGACCTTTTGTATACAAAATGATATACGGAAAGAATCTGGGTTGCGAACGCTACATAATTTTGTGTTACCCATTGATCTCCGTGTTTTATTCAAAAGTATAAAAGGCCTTCTGAACAATAAAGGATGGGGGCCAGTTTCTCGAACTAGTCTCTCGGCCTGGTTTTCTTGGGACTCTGGCTCCCCCCATGTCTCTCTCTCTCTCTTCTTCTCTCCCATTCCCTCTCTCTGCTCTTTACTTTAACTTCAGGCTGAATCTCCATCTGGGGCGCGGAGGCTCGCCAGGTCTACTTACTTTGCCCCGGCTGTTAAGAACCCGCACCAAAGGGAGCTTAAGGCGAAGCACCCTTAGATATTCAAGCGGGCGCCGGTGGCCCAACGTAGATGGTGCAAATTCCTTGTCTGGAATTTTATTGGCCTTCCGCGTAAACCAAGCTATTCAGCCCTCTTCCTCCATTTAATCTTCTTACTACACTATAGTTTCTTAATCTAATCTTACATTAATAAACAAACAAGTCTTTCCACGCCAACGCCGTCCACCCTTCGAATTTCCTGGATCCACCGGGGCTGGACCCCGGTAGGCACCGACTCAACACAAGGTCTTAGGCCCTGGCATGGACGGGAGAGGAATCCGAGAGGGCCCCGAGCAACTCGCATGGGGACTGGCCTTTCCTGAGGCCACCAGAGCGGGTCCCAGTGGTCCCCGTCGTAAGGCGAGAGCACGTACCACAACTCGAAAAAATCCAGGAGATTCTCCCCTCCAGGGGAGATGAGGCCCATTTCCGCTAAGGCGTCTCGACTCTAAACACACCTAACCTCTGGAATTCCAAAGGATCCTTCACACCGTTGCTGCAACTCAAGAATTTCCCCAACATACCCGTCTCCACTCGAGAGGAAGCACGAGAGTCCCGGCCACATCCAGAGGAGCCCCGTTTCCGCCTCCAAGTTCGAGAGGAGGGATCCTTTTCCTGCGCGGTCGGGAAAGAATTCCCGGTGTTCCCGTCGCATCTCAAGAGGAGGCGCTGTCCACAGGAAAGGCGAGAGGAACTCCAGGGTCGTGCCACCATCCCCAGAGTCCCCCAGTTGTCTCAGTCCATTCCAGGGAAACCTGTTTTCCCTGCACTGCCTCGACTTTCAAGCCGAGGATCGACTCACACCACGGTGGCACGTGGGACAGCCTGTGGAAAGCCTGGTGGGAAAGCCTCGAGGGAAAGCGACAGATGCTTTGATCCACGCGAAGGGAAGCGTGACACTGCTGCTTCTGGTCGGGAGGAAAGTACACGTGCATGCCCCACTCGAGACGAGGACTGACTCCCCTGGGGAGACTCCAGAAGTACCCCAAGATCCATGTCAGCACTGGAGAGGAACCCTCACTTTACGGCACCGACTCCACAAAGGTCTTAGGCCCCAGCATCGACGGGGAGAGGAATCCCGTGAGTCTCCCGAGCAACTCGCATGGGGACTGGCCTTTCCTGAGGCCACCAGAGCGGGTCCCTGAGGTCCCCGTCGTAACGCGAGAACACCTACAGCAACTCAAGAAAATGCAGGAGGTTCTCCCCTCCAGGGGAGATGAGGACCATTTCCTCTGAGGCGTCTCAGGCTAATCACACCTAACCTCTGGAACTTCCAAAGGGTCCTTCACACCCTTGCTGCAACTCAAGAAGTTCCCCGACATACCCGTCTCCACTCAAGAGGAAGCACGAGAGTCCGCCCAATCCAGAGGAGCCCAGTTTCCGCCTCCAAGCTCGAGAAGAGGGATCCTTTCCCTGCGTCGTCGTGAAAGAATTCCCGGCGGTTGTGTCGCATCTCAAGAGGAGGCCCTCTCTACAGGAAAGCCGAGAGGAACTCCAGGGTCATGCCACCATTCCCAGAGTCCCCCAGATGTCTCAGTCTATTCCAGGGAAACCTGTTTTCCCTGCACTGCCTCGACTTTCAAGCCGAGGATCAACTCACACCATGGTGGCACGGGGGAAAACCCTGTGGGAAAGCCTCGTGGGAAAGCCTCATGGGAAACCCTCGAGGGAAAGCCACAGATCCTTGATCCAAGCGAAGGGAAGCGTGACACTGCTGCTAAAGCTCGGGAGGAAAGCGCACTTGCATGCCCACACTCGAGACGAGGACTGGCTCCCCTGGGGAGACTCCAGAAGTACCCCAAGGTCCATGTCAGCCCTGGAGAGGAATCCTCAGGTTCCGGCACCGACTCCACGCAAGGGCTTAGGCCCCGGCATCAGGGGAGAGGAATCCCGAGAGGCCCCGAGCAACTCGTATGGGGACCTGCCTTTCCTGAGGCCACCAGAGCGGGTTCCTGATGTCCCCGTCGTTAGTCAAGAGCACCTGCCGCAACTCGAGAAAATCCAGGAGGTTCTCCTTCCAGGCGAGATGAGGCCCATTTCCGTCTGAGGCGCTCGGGCTAATCACACCAAACCTCTGGAACTTCCAAAGGGTCCT
>NW_017196485.1:0-8481 GCF_001704415.2 Capra hircus
AGCTCACTCAGCCCTCATCTCGTGGGGGCATGCACCTGCGATTTCCTCACAAGCTGTAGCAGCAGTGTCACGCTTGCCGACATGTGGTTCAAGGATCAGTCGCTTTGCATCGAGGCTTTCCCACGAGGCTTTCGAACAGGGCTGTCCCACATGTCACGGTGGTGTGAGTCTATCCTCGGCGTGAACGTCGAGGCAGTGAAGGGAAAGCAGGTTCTTCTGGAATGGACGGAGACATCTGGGGGACTCTTGGAATGCTGGCAAGGCCCTGGAGTTCCTCTCGCCTTTCCTGTGGAGAGTGCCTCCTCTTGAGATGCGACGGGAAGCCCGGGAATTCTTTCCCGACGATGAAGGGAAAGGATCCCTCTTCTCGAGCTACGAGGCGGAAACGGGGCTCCGCTGGATGTGGGTGGGACCCTCGTCCTTCCTCTCGAGTGGAGATGGGTATGTCGGAGAACTTCTTGACTTGCAGCAAGGGTGTGAAGGACCCTTTCGAAGTTCCAGAGGTTAGTTGTGATTAGCCTCGAGACGCCTCAGCGGAAATGGGCCTCATCTCGCCTGGAGGGGAGAACCTCCTGGATTTTCTCGAGTTGCAGCTTCCTCTCGAAGTAGGCCCCATGTCCCCTTGGGAGGGTGTCATGCCTCTTTTCTCCTCACTGCCAAAGGGTGGAGCCAAGCTCGCTCTGTCAGAGGTACAAAAACAGCAATTGAATGGATTTTCAAGCTCTTGCTAGGCTGCACCCTTTCAGGGCCCACTTTACTGAAACAGGTGCTCTGTGGCCCCTGGTTGGGTATGCAGGTTCACAAACAGGGTGAGATCCTGTCCAAGCCAAGAATTTTCCTGAAAGACCTAGGCTCACTAGAGCTCTCCTCCGGAGCAAAGGGGATAGAGGAGATGTATGGAGGAGTCTTTGCCTTTCCCTGTGAGTGTGGGGCTACTCCCTACGGCCCCAGGCTCAGAGATAACTGCCTCTAAGAAAGGAATGGCAAGAAGCGCTATTCTTGGAGGTTGGGACAGGGAGTTCGCAGCATGTGGGGAAAGAAAGACTTCTTCGGGGAAGAAGAGGCAACCACCGGGGTGTGTTTGCAAGCCTCTATTTGGAAGGAACAGGTTTGCTTATACAACTCAAGACCTCCAGATCTGCTCAGAGGACTGAAGTTCCAGAGACAGGGCCATGTATCTTCCCTTCCCTTTGAGATCCTTGCAAAGACATTCCTAGCAGATCGTGGGAGTGCCCATGAAGAAGCAAGCAGCGGGAGTGTGCTTGACATCACTGGCTGCCTACCTGGGCTCAGCTCCTCAAGGGGCCTTTCTCTCCTGGTAGGCCCTATGTCCCCTTTGGGAGAGGGTGGTGCCCTCTTCCCTCCACACTGCCAAAGGGTGGAGGTGGAGCAAACTCGTTCTCTCTGAGGTAAAAAAAAAAAAGACAAATTGGATGGATTTTTAAGCTCTTGCTATGCTGCACCCCTCCAGGACCCACTCGAGCAAAACAGGTGCCCTGTGGCCCCTAGGTCGGGTATGCAGGTTCACACACCGGGTGTGATCCCGTCAAAGCCAAGAATTTTCCTGACAGACCTAGGCTCACTAGAGCTCTCCTCCAGAGGAAAGGGGACAAAAAAGACGTGTGTGTGGAGGTGGCTCTGCCTTTCCAGGTCCCAATCTCAGGGATAACTGCCCCTAAGAAAGGAACTGCTGCTGCTGCTGCTGTTAAGTTGCTTCAGTCGTGTTCAACTCTGTGCGACGCCATAGACGGTAGCCCACTAGGCTCCCCGTCCCTGGGATTCTCCAGGCAAGAACAGTAAGTGGGTTGCCATTGCCTTCTCCAATGCATGAAAGTGAAAATGAAAGTGCAGTCGCTCAGTCGTGTCCGACCCTCAGCGACCCCACGGACTGCAGCCTACCAGGCTTCTCCGTCCATAGGATTTTCTGAAAGGAACTGCAAGAAGCGCTTTTCCAGGAGGCTGGGAAAGGGAGTTCGCAGGATGTGGGGAAAGAGAGCCTCCTTCGGGAAGAATAGGCGGCCACTTGTTTTGTGTTGCAAACCTCTATTTGGAAGGAACAGGTTAGCTTATACAAAGGGAGACCTCCAGATCTGCTCAGAGGACCGAAGTTGCAGAGGCAGGTCGGTGTATTTTCCCTTCACTTTGCGATCCTTGCAAAGACATTCCTTGCTGATAGATGATTCAGCAAGGGCCTTTGAGACTGTTGTTTTCTTTCCTAGGTTCAAAGATTCCTTCAGTTCCTAATATAGATATCCTAGAAATTATGTGACATCCGTGAAAATCTGATATGTCCTGGTCAAATGCTGTCAGTTATAATTCCAGTTATCATATTAAAGCATTTCAAGTCGCAGCAGTGACCAGATTACATTGTCAATTTCTATTTAATCAGGTTTTAACCATGTCCTCTATGGTTTCACACTGATGCCTTTGCAGAAATACTGCTACTTCAAGATATATGGAATATACTTTTTTTAAGCTTACTGATAATTTGTTTGTTTGTTTGTTTGTCTTCTGGTAAGCTGGTACCAGATGGAATTTAGTCTCCTCTCTAGGTTAAGAGCACAAAGTTTTCTTAGAATGCAATTTTTGATAACAGACTATGAGTTTCTTTACCTTTCATTGATTTATAATTGTTTTCATCATCTGTTTTTTACTTCGGTAAAGTAAATAAGCCTTATTTAAGATTTTGGTACATGTAGGATGGACTAAGCTTTCCCCACTCTTGCAAGTTCCCTTAACCCTTCAGATTCTTCTTGTGGGACCAAGATCTCACTTTCCTCCAGAGGGACAATCCAAGCTTTTTATTAGTTGATCTGCCCCTGACATCAGAGTCAATTGAGCATGAGTTGGCCTATAATTTAGGCATGAAACTATGACTACATAAAGAAAAGGTGACTTTATGATTCAGGGATGGCCATGATATGCCTTGCACTTCAGAGAAAATGGGTTAAAATGATTTTTTTTCTTCAAAACTGCACAGCCAGTTCTTTCAGCATATGCAATTGAAAACACCTAGTCATTAGGTCAGTTTTCATTCCAATCCCAAAGAAAGGCAATGACAAAGAATATTCAAGCTGCTGCACAATTGCACTCATCTCACACACTAGTAAAGTAATGCTCAAAATTCTCCAAGTTCACATGAACTGTGAACTTCCAAATGTTCAAGAGGGATTTAAAAAAATGCAGAGAAACCAGAGATCAAACTGCCAACATCCACTGGATCATTGAAAAAGCAAGAGAGTTCCAGAAAAAAAGACATCTATTTCTGCTTTATTGACTATGCCAAAGCCTTTGACTGTGTGGATCACAATAAACTGGGAAAAAATTCTGAAAGAGATGGGAATACCAGACCACCTGACCTGTCTCTTGAGAAACCTGTATGCAGGTCAGGAAGAAACAGTTCGAACTGGACATGGAACAACAGACTGGTTCTAAATAGGAAAAGGAATATGTCAAGGCTGTATATTGTCACCCTGCTTATTTAACTTATATGCAGAGTACATCATGAGAAACACTGGGCTGGAGGAAGCACACGCTGGAATCCAGATTGCTGGGAGAAATATCAAGAATCTCAGATATGCAGACGACACCACCTTATGGCAGAAAGTGAAGAAGAACTAAAGAGTCTCCTGATGAAAGTGAAAGAGGAGAGTGAAAAAGTTAGCTTAAAGCTCAGCATTCAGAAAACTAAAATCATTGCATCCAGTCTCATCACTTCATGGCAAATAGATGGGAAAACATTGGAAACAGCAGCAGACTATTTTGGGGGCTTGGAAATCACTGCAGGTGATGGCTGCCTCCATGAACTTAAAACAATATTATGACTTGGAAGAAAAAGTGATGACCAAACTAGACAGCATATTAAAAAGCCGAGACGTTGCTTTGCCAACAAAGATCCATCCAGTCAAGGCTATGGTTTTTCCATATGTCATGGATGGATATGAAAGATGTACTATAAAGAAAGTGACAGCTGAAAATTGGATGCTTTTGAACTGTGGTGTTGGAGAAGATGCTTGTAGGTCGCTTAGACTACAAGGAGACGCAACCACTCCATCCTAAAGGAAATCAGGTCTGAATATACATTGGAAGGACTAATACTGAACCTGAAACTCCAATACTTTGGCCATTTGATGTGAAGAGCTGACTCACTTGGAAGTTGCTTTGATTTGCCTGTGAGTGTGGGAGCCCTCCCTGGGCAAAGGGCCTCAGGGGTCATTGCCACTGAATCACGACCTCCAAGCAAGCGCATTCCAGCTGTGTGACATTCAGGAAGCAGGAGACTGGGAAAACTATCTTCCTTAGAGGAAGGAAAGTCATCCACAGAGAGTGTGTTTTCAGGCCTCTCTTTGCAGCAAGTGTTTTGCTTCTCAGACATCAGAGCTGCAGGCTTGCTCTGAGGGCCTCAATTGCAGAGTCAGGGCTGTGTGTCTCACTGCACTTTCCAAGCATTGCAGACACATTCCTAGGTTGGAGCAGTGCTTCCCATGAGAAAGAAGCCTCGGGAGTGTGTCTGAGCGGGCTGAGTGCCATGCTAGGGTCACCTAGTCGAGGGCACCTTGCACATCCAATGGGCCCCAGGCGAGTAGCTATGGACCGGCCCTTCGGTTGAGATATCCCAAAGCAGGGAACAAAGCTAGCTCTGTCAGAAGGAGGAAAACAGCAATGGGATGGATTTTCAAGCAGTTGCTAAGTCACACCACGTTAGGGCTCCCCGGGAAAGAAATGCAAATTTTGGCCTCTAGGCCCAGTATCCAGATGTGTGCACAGGATATTTTCCCCACAGGATCCAAGAATGTTCCAGACAGACCTAAGCTCACTAGCTCTCTCCTGCAGAGGAAATGAAATATTGTTGCTGAACCACGAAAAGATGCTGGGATTCTTGGCTTATGGAGGAGAAGAATTCAATCCAGGGCCCAAGACGAGGCTTGATTGCTCAGAGCTTTTGTGCAATAGAGTTTTATTAAAGTATAAAGGAGATAGAGAAAGCTTCTGACAGAGACATCACAAGGGGCAGAAAGCGTACCCCCTTGCTAGTGTTGGTAATGGAGTTATATACTCTCCAATAAGTTATGACAACGAACAAAAAATGTCTGGAGGTTGTAAAGACTCACTAGACCTACTCCCATAATTTACATTTTAAGATAACAGGATTAGCCAGAAGGTTTTTTCCAGAGACCGTCCTCAAGAAGGATGCATGATTGTTATATAATCCTAAGGAATGTAGAGGGGAAAACAGTTTGTCCTTTCTTCCTCCTTGAGAATTCTAGACCCTCTCTCCTTGGGGACCCTTGAACTTCTTAGAAACCTGCCTTGGCAATGACTCTCTCAGAAACATGATTGAACAGCCGTTTGGAGCTTCCTTTGACTTTCCCTGGGAGGGAGGGAGCCCTCCCTGAGCACAGGGCCTCAGGGGCCATGGCCAATGAAAAAGAATCTCCCAGCAAGTGCTTTTCAGCCCTGTGTGGCTCTCAGCCCACAGGAGTCTGAGAAAACTCTCTTCCTTGGAGGAAGGAAAGGCAGCCCAAGAGTGTGTTTTCAGGCCTGTATCTTGCAGCAAGTGTTTGGCTTGTTAGACAGAAGACCTGCAGGCCTGTTCCAACAGACTCAATGCCAGAATCAGGGTCTTGTGTCTCCCTGCAGTTTCCTGGCCTTGCAAACACATTCCTAGGTGAGAGCAGTCCTGCCCATGGGGAAGCAGGCTGCGGGAGTGTGTCTGAGGGGCCAGGTGTCATGCTGGGGTCACCTGGTCGAGGGCACCTTGCACCTCCAATGGACCCCAGGCAAGGAGTTGCAGGCCACCACCTTGCTTCTGAAATCCCAAAAATGGGGAGCAAAGCTCGCTCTGTCAGAGGGAAGAAAACAGCAACAGGATGGATTTTCAAGCAGTTGCTAGGCTGTACTGCGTTAGGGCTCCAAGGAAGGAAAATGCGAATTTTAGCCCCTACGACTGGTATCCAGGTGGGCTCCCAGGATGATTTCCCCGCAGGATCCAAGAACGTTCCAGACAGACCTGGGCTCACTAGCTCCCTCCTGCAGAGGAAACATGAGAGAACAGCTGTTTGGAGGTTGCTTTGACTTCCCCGGGAGGGTAGGATCCCTCCCTGGGTGCAGGGCCTCAGGGGCCATTGCCGCTGAGAAATGCCCTCTAAGCCAGACCTTTCCAGCCTTGTATGACTCAGCACGGAGGAGACTGGAAAAGCTCTCTTCCTTGGAGGAAGGAAAGGCAGCCCCAGAGAGTGTGTTTTCACACCTGTATCTTGCAGCAAGTGTTTGGCGTCTCAGACGTCAGACCTCCAGGCCTGCTCCAACGGCCTCAGTTCCAGAGTCAGGGCCGTGTGTCTCCCTGCATTTTCTGAGCCTTGGGAACACATTCCTAGGTCAGAACAGTCCTGCCCATGGGGAAGGAGGCTGCGGGAGTGTGTCTGAGGGGGTCGGGTGCCATGCTGGGGTCCAATAGACCCGGTACCTCCAATAGACCCCAGGACAACAGCGGTGGGGCTCCCCCTGGCTTCCGAAATGCCAAAGCGAGAAGCAAAGCTAGCTCTATCAGAAGGAAGAAAAGAGCAATCGGATGGATGTTCAGGCTGTTGCTGGTCCGCACCACTTCAGGGTCCCCCCCGAGAGGAACAGGCACCTGTGGCCCTAGGTCCGATATGCAGGTTAACACACAGGGTGTGTCCCCATAGGAGCCAAGAATTTTCCTGACAGACCTAGGCTCACTAGAGCTCTCCCACAGGGCAAAAGGGGTAGAACAGACTGTGGATGTGACTCTGCCTTTCACAGCGAGCATGGGGCCCTCCCTACAGCCCCGGGCTCCAGGGAAAATTGTCCCTGAAAAATGACCTCCAAGAAGCGCTTTTCCAGCAGGCTGGGATGCAGAGTTCACAGGATGCGGGGAAAGTGATCGTCCTTCAGGGAAGAAGAGGCAGCCACCCAGTGTGTGTTTGCAAGCCTGTATTTGGAAGAAACTGGTTAGCTCCTTCAAGGGAGACCTCCAGGTCTGCTCAGAGGACCGAAATTCCAGAGGCAGCACCATGCATCTCCCCTGTCCTTTCTGAGCCTTGGAAAGACATTCCTAGCTTATAGCGGTATTGCTCATGAAGAAGCAGGATGCAGGAATGTGTCAGACATGACTGGGTGCCTTCCTGGGTTCAGCTCCGTGAGGGGCCTTTCCACTCAAATTAGGTCCCATGCCTCCTTGGGGAGGAAGTGGGGCCCGCTTGCCTCCAAATTGCCAAAGGGCTGAACAAAGCTAGTTCTATCAGAGGTAAGAAAAGAGCAATTGGATGGATGTGGAAGCTGTTGCTGGGCCGCACTGCTTCAGGCCCCCCACCCCTCTGCCCCCGAGAGAAACAGGCCCCTGTGGCCCCTAGGTCCTGGATGCAGTTTCACACATAGAATGTCCCCATAGGAGCCAAGAATTTTCCTGACAGACCTAGGCTCACTAGAGCTCTCCTACAGAGCAAAGGGATGGGACAGATGTGTGGCTGTGGCTCTGCCTTTCCCTGGGAGTGTGGAGCCGCTCCTATGGCCCCGGCCTCCAGGGGAAATTGCCCCTGAATAATGACCTCCAAGAAGCGCTTTTCCAACTGGCTGAGACGTGGAGTTCTCAGGATGCAGGGAAAGCGAGTGTCCTTCGGGGAAGCAAAGGCAGTCACCTGTTATCATGACTTACTAGAAATAGTAGGTACCTTCCGGTTGGCAGAGGCCTCCCCTACTGATCTGAAAAAGAAAACGAAGTAGCTCGCTGATTTGAGAAATAATTCCCAGACTTGGTTTCCAACCAGTATAGAATCCGACAATGGCCCTGTCTTTGCAGCCGCGTTAATTAACAGGTATGTGAAGCTCTAAATATCAGTGGAAATTACATACAGCATATAGGCCCCAGTGTTCTGGAATGGTGGAAAGAAACAACCAAACTCTTGAAGAGACACTTTCAAAATGGATCATAGAGACTGACTGTACATGGATGGGCTGCTTCCGGCAGACTTACTCATATTACGGTAACGCACGTTCCCGCAGTTGTTGTCCTTATGAAATTTTCTATGGGAGACCCCCTCCCACAGTGAGGCAGGTGTTAGCAGATTTGCCACAAGTAAGGGGGGGATTTCACAGCAGATGGAACAATTAGGTAAGGTAATAAATCAGGTAACTAAGTTTGTATAAAAAAGAATATCATTCCCCCTTGAGGAACAGATTCATGAATTTTGCTCAGTGATCAGGTGTGGCTCAATGACTGGAAACACAATTCCTTGGCCTGACATCGGAAAGGTCCTATACTGTTGTTTTAGCCACAATTCGAAAGAGATGGGAATACCAGACCACCTAACCTGCCTCTTGAGAAATCTGGATGAAGGTCAGGAAGCAACAGTTAGAGTAGGACATGGAACAACAGACTGGTTCCAAAAAGGAAAAGGAGTATGCAAAGGCTGTATATTGTCACCTGTTTATTTAACTTCTATGCAGAGTACATCATGAAAA
>NW_017196486.1:0-30680 GCF_001704415.2 Capra hircus
CACCAGGGAAGCCCAGTTTTTGGACTTCTTCCTATAAAAGCAAAATGTTCAAGGTCAAGTGTGACTTCAGGTTCTTCTTGTGGACTAGCTAATGGGGATGGAGTCTCCTGTGGTCTCAGAGACACTATTCAAATTGTGCCTCTAACAGCAGCTGAATTGGAGTTCCCAAAGATCTTGGCAGCTTGACATGAACGGATGTTTTCCCCATTCTCAACACCCACTCAGGCAAGAGGGGAGGTGGGAGAGAGCCCTGGCAGATGGTTCTTAAGCCTGGAGGTTCTCATCTATCCAAGATAATGAAGGGGGCGTGGGTGTGGAGACAAAGGAGACTGGAGGGCTGAAGAGGCCGTCTGGCCCCCTTCCCTTCCTCGTGCACCTCACCCAGCGCTCGTGAATGTTCAGTTTGCCTGGATCTTTTCTGATAGGTCTGCCCAGTGATGCTGGAGTATCTTACCCACCAGCACAGCTTTTCACGTAATATAGATGGTAAGGGCAAAACAAGCCCTACCCTACATGGCAGATATTCTGCTCAACTTTTTACATTGTTCAGGAAACGGTCGAAGGTTGGCTTCTTTTAATGAGGTCAAGGGCAATGAAACAATTAGCAAGATTTGTTCCTGAGGATGACTGCTACTTTTGAAAACTGATATCTGCTGGGTAGTAGCAATTCGAGGCAGTATCTATGTGGGGTAGTAGCAATTCAGGGCCACTGTGTAGCACAATAGAATGATTAAGCTGACTTAGGCTAATCACTGTTCCTGCTTCATATTGAATGAGGGTACTGCATGTCCTAAGCACAAATGAGAAACAATGTTTAGCCTCTGACAACTGGGCAGTTTCCATCTGAACTGGCCTTCCAGATCTCATACATAGGACCAAGGTTTGGAAGGCTTGAAATGTGGAAAGCAGGGCCCCAGCGTGTTTTGAATATTTTCTTTAACTGCTTCCCTTCCAGAATTGTCTGACTGAAAGGTTAAGGGGAGTGGGTGGATGTGCCTGTCCAAGGTCCCACTTGGTCACTGAGTGCACCAGAGCACAGTTTGGATGGGAGTATGTGGGAAGACACAGAGAGTCCCAATCCTGAATTCACAGTAACCCAAATGTAGGCCTTGGGGAGCCCAGAAAAGTCACCTTTCCAGGGCAGGCTTGGGTGTGGTGTCCCATGGAGTGGACACCCTGGACTTTGGTGGTCTCTTTCTCAGGCTTCTTGGACAAACTGCTCCAGTAACCACACCCATCTAGTCGGAGAACCACTGGACTGGTTCATGGTGGCTGGTGCAAATAAGTGGCCCTGGTGACACTTCCTTACCCAAGTTCCCCCTCTTAGAACCCCAGGCAAGATTCCACTGCCTTCTCAAACCCCAGCCTACACTAATGAATGGAGAGCAAGCAAGGAACACTTTGGGGACATTTAGGGAAGGCTAGGTTTTTCATATTCTATTTTTTTCCTTCAGATGTGAGTCTATACTAGGCAGTGTTTATGAAATATTAACCAATTATACAGAGTGAAGTAAGCCAGAAAGAAAAACACCAATACAGTATACTAACACATATATATGGAATTTAGGAAGATGGCAATGACGACCCTGTATGCAAGACAGGAAAAAGACACAGATGTGTATAACGGACTTTTGGACTCAGAGGGAGAGGGAGAGGGTGGGATGATTTGGGAGAATGGCAATCTAACATGTATACTATCATGTAAGAATTGAATCGCCAGTCTATGTCTGACGCAGGGTGCAGCATGCTTGGGGCTGGTGCATGGGGATGACCCAGAGAGATGTTGTGGGGAGGGAGGTGGGAAGGGGGTTCATGTTTGGGAACGCATGTAAGAATTAAAGATTTTAAAATTTAAAAAATTTAAAAAAAAAAAAGGAAAAAATAAATAAAATAAAAATAAAATAAAATTTAAAAAAAGAAATATTAACCACTCCATATCTTATAATGTCTTAAAGTGGATGAAGCTTTAGTCTTTTTTAAAATTGAAATATAATTGGCTTACAATATTATTTTAGTTTCAGGTATACAACAGAGTAACTCAATATTTTTAGAGATTATACTCCATTTATAGTTATTCTAAAATATTAACTATAGTCTCTGAACTATACATTACATCCTTATAACTTCTGTCCATAGTAGTTCGTACATCTTAATCCCCTTCCCCTATTTTGCTCCTCCCCTCCCCCCAGGCTGGATCTTTCTTTCAGTAGGAATACAAAAGGCTTCCAACCCCTGGACCCCTACTGTGAGCATCTAGCCCCTGCCTCTTAGTTCCATCCATGCCTCTAGCATTCACAAAGCCCCTGGTTCTAAGACCAGGTCCTGTTCAGAGAGCACAAGTCCCATTTCCTCCTTATCCCTTTAGGATGAAAATGTCAAGCTACTCTCCCACCTGTTAAGCAAACCCAGAGACATCACCCATGACCACCATAGATGCTTCTGAGAGCCCCAGAACCTTCTAGAAAGCACCTCTAGGCATCAAGGAGTTTGCTTCTACCCCAGAGGATCCTCCCTACACTCTGTCCTTGCATGGTGGCCCTGACACCCTGTTCCAGGCTGGCTTCTGGACACACCAACTTCAATGTCAACCCCTCAGAGAGGCTTCCCCTTAACAGCCAATGACAGCGAGCATGTCTCCTCCCATGGATGGAAGGGGACAATCCATGTAAAAGGTTTAGCATGGTGCCCAGGACTTTATAGGCACTCAAGAAGTGAGAGCTGCTGCTGTGGTTAATATTATTAATTATTATTTTGGTTTAGAAACGCAGCGTAGGCTCACATTCACAGGTTTTCTCTCCTGGCTTGCGACACTCTACAGGAAAAAAAGCCAAATGGTAACACAGGGGGCCTGAGGAGTCTCTTTGCCCTCAGTCATCACAGAAGGGAGGGGAGGAAAGGCCAGAGCCAAGAAGCCTGGGAAGCAGCGGTGCTTCAGGGCTGATATGGAGGATGGAGTAGATACTGGCTATAAAAGAGAGATTTCTGGGGCTTCCCTGGTGGTCCAGTGGCTAAGACCCGCGTTCCCAATGCAGGGGTCCAGGGTTCCATCCCTGGTCAGGGAACTAGATCCCACATGCCACAACTAAAGATCTTGCCTGTTGCAACAAAGATCGAAGATCTGTGCGTCAACTAAGACCTGGTGCAGCCAAATAAATAAAATAAAAATTAACAGAGATTTCAGAAGCCTTTGCTCCGTGTGTCAATTCCCAAAAATAATCCATCAAAGGTGGGCAGGAAAGATTGTCAATCTAGAGGAGCTTTTGTTTACTAAGCACTTACTATGGGCCAGGCTCTTTGTCTAGCATTCTGGATGCATCTCAGGAGAGCTTCACAACCGTCCAGATGAGAAAATAGAGACTCAAAGTGGTTAATGTAACTCGCCTAAGGCCACAGAACTAGCAGGTGGAGAGCTGGCTGAGTCTCAGCTTCATGCTTGGCCGGCTCTGCCTCCTATTATCTTGAGGATGCACCCACTCCTGCAGCTGGAAAGGTGGCAGATGAGCACAACGGGCCTAACATTTCTGGCAGCAATTTATCAGCAGATATCAAAACCCTGAAATCTGAGTGGACTTTCTGATATAGTCATTCTACCCACAACAATATATTTTAAGAATATAATCAATGATGCTTGTAAAAGTTGAGCTGCAAGGATATTCAATGTGATATTTACATATAGTGAAAGACTGGCAACAATCTAAATGTCCAAAAATTTTAACAGATTTGAAACACCTATAGAAAAGGATACTCTTGAGGCATAAAATGATGTCTTAGTAGAACATGAAATGGCAGTAAAGATATATATGGTTTATTACCTGTTAAAACTCCAAGTGACGTTAGGTTGTAAAAACTTAGTATGGGTGCCTAGATGTGCATGTGGTTTTGTGTCCTGAATGCTTCTCTGTGTTTTGTAAAGTTTCAAAACTTAACACAGTATCTTTGTAATTAGAAAAATTAGTTTTAAAGTAAAAACTTAAGAACCCACTTGACTCAGTGAACCTGAGTCACAGCTGTGAAAGGCCAGTGCATAATTGCCTGGTTGCCTTCCGTCTAATCTTTCTTTCCTTCCTTCCTTCTTTGTCCCATCTCCACCTTTAATATAAATGCTGCTTTACAATGGAGTCAAAGCCGAGAACCCTCTGAACACACACACATATCTTGCCCCATGAAGTTCCCAACTTTGGCCTGACCGATGTGCACACACTGACACTCCCCTCTCTGCCATTTTGGCTGGTGGCACTTGTCTCTGATGTATTCACTCCAGAAACAAAGAAATATTATTTGTATTAGCTGAGGTTGAAATAGCACTAGGACAGAGAGACAGCTTGTGGGGGACAGCTCTGTTTCAGGGCACCCAATGTGTGTGTAGGGGGGAGACTTTCCTACTCAGTATCACCCCCTCCTTCACAACCACCTGTCTAGGTCCTTTGCTGATTAGCCAGGTTCCCTTTCCCAACTGAAAATGGAGATGAAATACAAAATATGTGCTTGTATTTTGAAAATGGCTAAGAGCTCTGTGCGTGCATGTTCAATTATGTCTGACTTTTTTGCTACCCTATGCGCTGTATGTAGCTTGCCAGGCTCCCGTTTGTGGGATTTTCTAGGTAAGAATACTGGAGTGGGTTGACATTTCCCCCTCCAAGGGATCTACCTGACCTAGGGACCGAACCCAGATCTCCTGCATTGGCAGGTGGATTCTTTCCCACTGAGCTACCTGGAAAACCCAGTAAGAGCTCAGTATCTAGAATCAAATGACCTGGTTATGAACAGCTGCTCTTATGAGCTGTGGGATCTTGAACAAATCACTTGATTCTCTGAGCTTCATTTTCCTTATCAGGAAATGAGCGCGGTGAGAGTTAACCAAAAGGTTACTGTGAAGATTCACTAAAATAATTCACGTGCCAGCCCCTGGGAAAGGGCCTGAAACATAGGAAGCACTCAATAAATGTTGGCCATTAGAAACATTATTAGTGAAAGTGCTAATGGGCAACAGTGTGGATGACCTAGAGATTGTCCTACTGAGTGAAGGAAGCCAGACGGAGAAAGACAAATATCATTATGATATTGCTTATAGGTGGAACCTAAAAAGAACTTATTTATAAAAATAACACAGACTCACAGGCACGGAAAACAAACTTATAGTTACCAAAGGGGAAAGAGGGAATATAAATTATGAGTTTGGGATTAACAGATACACTCTCACAAGGAACTATATTCAGTATCTTGGAAGAATCTGGAAGGGAAAAGAATCTGAAAAAGAATAGATACATATTATATACTTACATATAACTGAATCATTTTGCTGTACATCTGAAACTAACTCAACACTGTAAATCAACTATACTTCAATTTTTAAAATTGAAAAAATAAATAAAAAAGAAAGAAACCCAGCATTTCTTCCCCAACCCCATTGGATTCTGGAGGAGGGGAGGGGAGGAGACTGGCTATCAAAGACCTCGGAGGGCTCAGGTTGTGCAAATACCTTCTCTCAGCAGCCCTTGAGGGAAGGGAGCCAGCCCTGGGGCTGGGCTCATGGCTGGGACAGGAAGAATACAGGGTGGGTTGTCCACCAAGACAAGCCCCCAGAAATGGTAATTTATGAAGCTTCTCCGAGTTACCTACTCTGAAATCGCCAATGTCCTTTTAAAAGGGAAACAATTCAGATACTTTCAGCCTGTGTTTTCTTTTCTACCAGTAGGGCCAGTATAAATTATACCTAAGTAAATAAAAATACCAACTTGGATTTGAAAAAAGCAGCCGGGAAATTCAATGGCATTTCCTAGCCACATGGGCCTGTCAGAGTACCCTTAAAATGTGGGTGAGCCCACCATGAGAGCCCATGAATGGGAGCCTGTTCTCAGCTTAGCTGGGGCCTCGCTGAGGCCAGGCAGCCTGGGGCAGGCTTGCAGGGGCTGAGAAGATGCTAAGTGTCGGACGAAGAGCCACTTTATGGATTTCCCACCATTTTCGAAGCTGCGTGCAGTTCATAGAACACCTCCAGTGAGAACCACTGGGGACATGTCTTCTTTCAGGGGACCCTCCCCAGAGGCAACAGAGCTTATGAGAAATTTGACTCCTAACTGTGTAAGAGAGGCCTTGAAGAAAAGAGGCTTTCTCCTTCATTTGTTCAGTCAGCTGGACAAACACCGTCCTAACCCACAACACATGCTGCGAGGGAGATTTCTTCACAGTCGGGGGATCTGTGAGACTATCACACGGAAAATGTGACAACACAGAAGGTAGGTAGAGAAGAAAGCCGCCTCTGTTTGGCCAGCGAAGGCTATCTTGGGCCAGATACAAGACCACGTCCAAGCTTCCTTGGTGGGCAGGGGCTTCATAGACTACAAAGTGAAGTCAGGAGAGTTAAGAAACAGGGCAGCGGCCACCCAGCAGAAGCCAGTGGACAACTTGGAGGCTGAGGGGAGGGTCCTGCTGGTTTGAAGGCGGGCCCTCACATCCACTGTAGACATTCAAAAAACCTGCCTCGAACCCTCACACACCCCAAAAATTAACTACCACCTCCATGGCACTTACTATGTGCCACTTGACATGAGTAATCTCACGATTCCTCCTTTAGTTCAATGATACTCAGTTTTACAGATGAGGAAACAGAGGCCCAGAGAGATGAAGTGATGTGCCCTGAGGTCACATGGTTAAACAACAGTAAAGCTGACCCAGCCCCAGGGTGCCTGGGTCTAAAGCCATATACCAAATGATACTGTCTCTCCAGTAACCCCATCAACGACAGACATCAGCACCCTGTGATCCAAATCACAATTTCATTCATTCCCTAAATATTTATTGAGTACTTTCCATGTGTTGGACATTAGGGTGGGTACTTGGAAAACAGCACTTAACAGACCGACAGCGTCTAGGGGGTAGGAAGAGATAAGAAACCCGTAAAATACACAATATGCCCCATGGTGACGCATGCTAAGAGAAATAAAACAGGGTAAGACAGTGACAGGGTGGAGACTTCTATGTTTTAAATAGACTGTTCAGGAAGGCCAGTCTGAAAGACGACATTCTAACAGAGATTTCAATAAAGGGGAAGTCTTGCAGTTACCTGGGAAAGAGCATTTCAGGAAGAGGGGAAAGAGGAAGTGAAAAAGGCCTGAGGCAGTACTGTACCTGCCACACGCTATGAAGAGCAAGGAGCTATGCTGGAGTGAAAGGATGATGAGATCAGAAAGCTGACAGGGGCTCAGGCAAGTGAGGGCCCCCTGTAAGGCCTTGGATTTGACTCCGAGTAAGATGAGACGTGGAGAAGGCAATGGCAGCCCACTCCAGCCCTCTTGCCTGGAAAATCCCATGGACGGAGGAACCTGGTGGGCTGCAGTCCATGGGGTCGCTAAGAGTTGGACACAACTGAGGGACTTCACTTTCACGTTTCACTTTCATGCATTGGAGAAGGAAATGGCAACCCACTCCAGTGTTCTTGCCTGGGGAATCTCAGAGACAGGGGAGCCTCATGGGCTACCATCTATGGGGTCGCACAGAGTCGGACACGACTGAAGTGACTTAGCAGGAGCAAGATGAGAAGTTACTGGAGGATTTTGAACAGAGAAGTGATATGGTACAACTTTCTGATTGCTACTTTGAGAACAGACTGAAGGGGAGCAACAGAAGAAGCAGAGAGACTGATGAGGAGGCAAAAATCCAGTGGGGAGAGGATGGCTTTTCAGACTAAGGGGACAGGAGTGGAGGTGGAGAAACATGCTCAGAGCACAGACAAACTTTGAAGGTAGAACTTACAGAATTGTTCAAAGGGTTGGATGTGGGGTATGAGATAAAGAGAGGAGTTAAAGATGACTGCAATTAATTGGAAGGATGCAGCTGCCATTCATTGAGACTATGGACAGAGCAGGGTGACGGGAAGATCAAGAGTTCAGCTTGGGGGACATCCCTGCTGGTCTGGTGGTTAACACTTAGCCTTCCAGTGCAGGGAGTGTGGGTTTGATCCCTGGAAGGGGAGCTCAGATCCCACATGCTTCTCAGTCAAAAAACCGAAACATAAACAGAAGCAATACTGTTAACAAATTCGATAGACTTTTGGTCCACGTCAAAAAAAAATCTTAAAAAGAAAATTTAGCTTGGGACCTGTTTGGTTTAGATTCCTATTAGCTATGTGAAGTGAAGATATCAACTAGGCAGCTGTGTAGATAAGTCTGAAATCCAGTCTGGGTAAAGATATGATATTTCATCAGCACATAGGTGGTGTTTATGTAGATGGTATTTAAGACAAAGAGACTAGAATAGATCCCCCAGGGCATGAATGTAGAGAGAGAAATTGAGATCAAAGTCCTAGGGCCCTCAAATGTTTAAGAGATGAAGCCTTGAAGAGAAGAGGACATTCAGCAAAGGAGACTGAGAAGGAGGGGTAACCAGGGAGAGAGGTGGAAAACCATGAGTATGATATTATGGAATCCAAGCGAAGGAGGTTACTTCCAAGAGGAGGGAGCAATCAACTGCAGCAAATGCTGCTGATGAGTCAGCTAAGACGAGGACAGAGAAAGACCATTTGCTTTGGAAAGCGGAAGTCTCCCACGAGCCTGGATAATAGTGTTTCAAAGAGTTATGAGGATGACAGCCTGAGGGGAGCAGATCCGAGAGAGCAGAAGAGGAAGAGGAAAGAGCATGCATGGACACCTCTTAGGAGTCTGGCTGCGAAATGAAACCAAGAAATGGGACAATAAGCAACCAAGAATTGGTTGTATCTCAGGTTGGGTTTACGAGGCAAGCAGGAGAGAGAAAATGAGGGATGACGAATTGCTGGTGCTGACAAAGAAACGATTATCATATATTCAAGGCAATGTGTTTAGAATTAACTCAGAGTCAAATAGCCAAAGTGGACAGACTTAGCTATGCCTGAAGAGCCTGGGATTTTGACCCTTCCTAGGAGCCAGATAGAGCCTCTGAATCCCATTGACCACATGGATGGGCTTTTACTCACGCATCAATTCCCCAAACGACTCAAGAACAGCCATTCCTGCAGCTGCTCTGAAGTACTCAGCACACCCTTAGACAGCACCTCCATGCTCTCCACCCAGCCCCTGGTCCCCAGTGTTAGCTTTAGTACCTGCTCCTACTATGCTCCCCTTCCACATGTTTCCTGAACTCCAAAGAGTCTCTGAGAAAACCATCTCACCTAACTGGAAAAGTTATTTCTAGGAGAGAAGCAAATCTGAAAGGCTAGAGAGGCTAATACACCAATTCCCTATCCAGACCCAGAGTCTAGCCAGTCAGAGTGATGGCTTCTGAAAACCAGTGAGCTCTTCACCCACAGGCCGAGGCCCCCTCCTGGGAGGCATGTCCATCCTCCAACGGGAGCAGGGCATTCAACGCATAAGCTCAGCACCTTTTGGCATTGTGCTCTTGAAGTAAGTGTTTTGAGATGAGACAATGCTTTAAAAAAAAAAAAATCACCCAATAGTGTGTGCAATAGACACTGTTAAGGGTAGGGAGACGGATGCGGAGAGACAATCATTTTATCCACCTCCCTCTGGCCCCACTCCACCCACTATTAACTGAGAGAAGCCTGGGTGTTTCTACAGGGGACACATGCCCAACTCCTTTGGTGTTCTTGCCCTGTCAGACCAAGGTAGTAACAATAATAATGGTACTCTCATTGCATACTGAGTGCGAACCTAGCATTTAACCTAATTGAGGACACAATTAAATCCGTATATTAATTTGATTAAAGTGTCTTTTTTTTTCCTTTTTTTTTTGCCCACGCCATGTGGCTTGTGGAATCTTAGTTCCCCAACCAGGGATGGAACCTGTGCCCCCTGCTGTGGAAGCATGGAGTCTTAACCACTAGCCAACTAGGGAATTCCTTAAACAGTGTCCATTTTCAAGCGAAACTTCTGAGAAAGGGGTGTGGCTTCTCACGGAACAGAATGATGTGCCTTTAGCAAATATACACACGTCTCAGAACATCAGAACTGTTCTTTGATGATAGCCTGATAGGGAATTCCAGCCCCTCCCTCCCGACATGCTCACCATTCCTCAGCAGCACATCTCCACTCGGGCTGGAAGGGTTCTGTCCCTGGGGGCTCTTGACATTGCCCAGAGCTCTGGAGAAGTGTTCATCCACCACACTGCTAATGTCCCCTTGGAAATAGGTGAAAAGGACACAGCGGGAATTCCATTCAGTTTTAATAGGGCTCTGTGTGTGGACGGTGGTCTTCGTCACGTCTTCCATGGTGACTTAGGGGAGAGCTGCAAAGCAAACGCAAAATGTTACTGGCGCTCTTTTTCCAAGCAGTTTGGCTAAGTTGGCAGAAGTGGCTTCCTTGAGGACAAGCAGTTTGTGCCTAAGGTTCAGGTTCTCTCAGTGGGGCTCCCAGGAGCTGCGCAGCTGCTGAGCAGTCTTCAGGAAAAAAAGATAAAGTGCTGAAGGGGTCCTTTCTTATAAATGCAAAAGAGTGCCTGGGAACGTGATTAGAAGAGCATCAGGAAATGAAAAAAAAAAAAAGGGGGGGGGGGAAAGGACACTGAAGCCAAAGACTGCAGTATTGCCAGCTGGGGAAGTGCCTGCCTCCCACTAGATTCCCCTGAACAAGGGCACGAGTCCTCCAGTAGACCTTGACTAAGCAATCAGTGGATACTGACAATTTGTTTCCCTAGCAAGCCTTGATTTCCACCTTGCCCACTTCTGTGCAGAAGCACCAAACATACCAAATTCTCCTGCTCCCCCTGACATGGTGATTCGTGTGGGATGGGGTCCTGTACTCACCCCCACCCCATCTTAGAATTAGCAATTACAATCAAGGCCTCCAGACAGACATACTCTGCCCAGAGTCACTTAGAAAATTTCAGAGCTTTAAATCCAGGTGCATATTGTTTTATTTTTTATTTTTTCGGCTGCACAGTGTGGCTTGCAGGATCTCAGTTCCCCAGTGAGGGACTGAACTCGGACCATGGCAGTGAAAGCCCGGAATCCTAATTACCAGGCCACCAGGGAATCCCCAGACAGACACACTTGGCACCCAATGCAGCTAACATTTTTCACACTGATACTCTGTTGGGAAAGAGCACTCTGTTCACCAGGCTTCCTGTGCGCCTAGAGCGGTGCCTGCTCAATATTGAGCAAATGCTCCAACAGTCATTTGCTGAATTGCCTTCAACTTGGCCTCAAATGGGTCCTACCTGTGAGCTCCCTGAGGGCAGAGGCTGTCCTTTTTTGCACCTAGGCAGGGACCAGGCACGCAGACGGCACTGCAGAGAGAAGCCATGGCTTTTCTTTACCAGGGAAATAATAGTTCTGGGTGCTTCGTCACCTCTGGCCATCCAATCCAACTTGCCCAGAGTTCTGGCTAAAGACATTCTAGTCATTCTGATGCATATAATGCAAATGACTAGAGTTGAATGGCCCGTCTCCTGGTCTAGTCTCTGAGATCCAGGAGGATGGGGGCCATTTCTTATTCATTTCTTTATCTCTAGCACCTAACACTAAGTAAACAATGGCTGAGTGATGAAATGCCATTTCGTGCAGAGAAAGCACAATGCAAGGAAATCACACCAATTAGGGCTCAGAGGACCTGGGCTTGCCCTTGACTGGGTGTGTGCCTTTGGGGAAATCACAGGGCCTCTCTGGCCTTCAGATTCCTCTAGGGTAAAATGAAGAGGTTGGAGTATATGAATTCTCCAGCCTATTTTATTTTTCTGCCAGAAGTGTCAGTCAATTATCATGGGAACATTAGGAGGGAGTCTGGGAGTAAGCAGAGGACCCTTATTTAAAAGTTCTCCTTTCAGAATCTTAGCCCCAGTCACAGCTGGATTCTGCTGTCTCTAGAAGCCTTTGATTGAGCACGTCAATCTGTTTCCCCCTGGGTGATAGACATGTTAAGCATCACCAGGCACAACCCTAAAAAAAATGAATCCACTGTATTCTTATTTCAAAAACACATGGGAGCCACCACATTGAAAAAACCGTCCAGCGGTGTCTTCTAAAGCTAAGCGTTCGCTTACCATAAGACCCAGCAATCCCACTTCTAGGCACATAACCAAGAGAAACGAAAACAGATGTGTGCACAAAGACTTCTACATGAGTGTTCGTAGTGGCTTTGTTTATAAAAGTGAAAACAGCCCAAATGTCCATCACCAGGAGAACAAATAAACGAACTGTGACATTTTCATACAATGGAATGTTCTTCAGCCATAAAAAGGCACAAACTACATCCACCCAACAGCATAGATGAATCACAAAAACATTAACCTGAGTGACAAAAGCCAGACACGAAAGACTGCATATTGTATGACTTCACTTACATGAAACAGGCACAAATAATCTATGGTGATAAAAATCAGGACAGCAGTTGCCTTGAGGTAGAGCTTGGAAAAGAGTGAGAGTGGACTCACAGGGGTGCTGGAAATGTCTTACATCCTGAAGAGGCTGAGGGTTACGTATGGATGCAGATGTGTCAAAACTCATCAAATTGTCCAGTTCAGGTCTGCAAGTTTCACTGAAGGCAAATTATTCCTCAGTGAAAAAGCACGTGATATCTTCAGATACTTGGGACTTCGAGCAATAAAGCAAAGGTGTAGTCCTTGAGCACGTTATGGCATCTCAAAGTATAATCTCACTTATCTGTGGAATTTTCAAGAGCCAAACTACAGAAGAAAATGGTCATTCCCAGGGGCAGGGGGGACAGAACCAATGTTGTTTAAGGGAATAAATGTGTAACAAGCAGTGAACAAGCCCTAGAAATCTACCACACAGTGCAGTGAATCTAGACAATACTGCCTTCTAATCATCAAACTTGCTAAAAGACTAGAATTTAATTATTTGAACCAATGAAAAGAAAGGGTAATGATGCATCATGATAGAGGTGTTAATTATGGCCATGATGGTAATTGTATGACAATATATAAATTCATCACATTAACATGTTGTACATGTTAAATCTACACAATGTTATCTATCAAATATATTTCCAAAAAATAGCAAATCAAATGACTAATAAAGCGATGGTATTATGAATGACCAAGTAATGATAAGCATGGACGAAGCCTTTTTGCTAAAGCTGCAGTTCACAGAAGACCTATTCTGTCCCAGAGGCTCCAAATATATTTTCTCCAATCTTTATAACCCTCAGACTAGGTACTATTATCCCCATTTTAAAGATGAGCAAATCTGGGCTTAGAGAAAGAGGAAATCAAGGGCCCAGGCCATGCAGCTAGGTGGTGGCAGAGCTGAGGTTTGAACCCAAGTCTCCCTGGCTTCAGTGTCTGGCCTTTTCTCACCATCCCTTTCTACCTGTCGGGGTGAACAGTCCCTTCCCCTCCATGGGACCCTCATCCTGATCCAGTCCTCTGGCTCCCAGTCAGGCCGGCAGACGGTCTGTCCGCACATTCTCATGGTGTCTCCTGGAAGCCTTCACCTGCAAGGGCAGGTTAGCACCTTTGTGTGTCTTGCCCTCTTACCCTCTTGCCAGTGGCCAGTGCCACTGGCTCAGGTATGACCCAGCCTGCCATCTCTCCTTGGTAAGTCTCCCTGAAGCCATGAGAAGCAGCTGGCCGGACCCCTGAGACATCAATGCCGTGAAACACGCTCCTAGCCTCCCTGGGCAAACACCATATGCTAGTTCCATAGAAACAGAGCAGATCAGAAAATACCGTCTCGGTCCCCCTCACCTGAGGAGCTCAGACCTCACACAACTGCGGATCCTCAATAAATCTTAAGTCCTACACATGCCCCTCTTTTCCTTGCCAAACACACGGACACATCCTCTAAAGGAAAGCCCTGGAGTACATCTCTGGATCACATCTCATGAGCAGTTCCCTGGCTGTAGTCAGACCTCAGGGGATGAGGGTCGGTACTCGAGGGCTATTCACATCTGTGAGCTGTTACCTGGTTTAATCCTTTACAGAATCACCTCCCACTGGACCTCTGGAGTGACTTGAGCGGTTTCATCCCCCACACGAACCCTCCTTGAAGGGTCTCTTTCCTCGGGAAGTGAAGTGGTGGGGGGGTCTGGCTTAGAAGGAGGTGCCGCAAAGCTGGAACCGAGGGTAGGACTTTCCTGGCCAAGATGCTGCTGTATTGGTGCCTGGCTTTGTAGCAAAAGCCTCTTGCAGACAAAACCCTTGGCCTTGGCCAAGCTTTGCCAGGTGTGCAGTTCAAATAGTGTAATTACAATATTCCCCAGTGCTCAGAAATTTAAGACACCAAGTAGGCATCGAAATAATGCCTGGTTTTCGGCCCAAATATTTTGGGCCAAGAGGAAAAGAGCAATAGTTTGGCCTCCATTCTACCAGGATGCCTACCTGCACACGCTTACCACCCTTCTGAGAAATGGTACCCAGCACCCCTGGGCTTGGGATGGGGAGTCTGAGAGGTTGTCACAGTGATCACTTGGAACAAAGCCCCAAGGGCACCAGAAGGCATCTCCTTAAGCAAAGCATGTGATGCCCCCTACCACCACCACCTCCCCCCCAGCCCCAGTTCCTTCTCAGTTGAATTCCCATCCCTCCTGCCTCCCCCAGAGTTCCTACCTTCTCTCACCTTAATTCTCGACCATCGGCGGCGGAGACACAGCAAGATGCTATGGCCAGTCAAAGGTGTGTTTTGCTGGCTGGAGCTGCCTGGCCTGCTTTAGAGCAGCTCAGTACTGGTCCGAGCAGGGCCTGGCGATCTTGTGCCCTCCCCTCGCTAACTTTCTACCCCTCTAGCTGAGCCTATACGAAGCATTTCCTGCTAGCTATCTATTAAGAATGCAGAAAATGTACTCCAACAAGTCAATCGGGTTGGGCACCTGCAGGAATGAGGAAAATAGGTAGTTCTTTTTTCATTTCTTTCTTTTTGCATTAAAAAAAAAGTGCTTAGCGATATTGTCTCTTAAAGTGGGCAGCCAATTGTTTGCCCGGAAACCACACACAGAGTAACAGCGTCTCCAGCATCAGTGCTGGGGCTGGGATCCAACCGATGGGACTTTGGCGCTGAGAGAGAGCTTGGCTGGGAAGAGAAAGGGAGCTCAGCCCTCTAGGATTCTGGACTTTCTCAGGCTTCCACGGGCCCGGAGGGATCGAGGACTTCTCCAAACCTGCAATAGATGAAGCAGTTCAGGACTCCAGCTTCAGGCTCATAGCAAAGGAGTCCCAGTCCACATTCTGAAAAATCTGCAATAGCACCATCATTCAGACCCCAAAGCCTGGAGCCATTCTTTGCTTCTCCCATTCTCTGTTTCAACCATATTAATTTAACAGGTATTTATTAAACACTTACTATAATGCCAGGCACCATTCTGGGAATTTGGTTCCATAGTGAACAAAACAGACCAAATCCCTGCCTTCGGGGAATAATAAATATGTAACATGTTTTATGTTTGCCTATAGTATATGGACTTGTCAGGTGTCAGTAAGTACTATAAAGAGAAATGAATCAGCCAGGGAATAGGAAGTGTCTCATTTATCTAGGATGTTCACGAAAAAAATTTTCTGATGAGGTGACATTTGATCAGAACCCCGGGTAGTGGGGGAAGCATGTCAATACCTGCTTGCCTGATATCTGGGGGAACATCTAATACAAAAGATGGATCACACCCAACCTGTTCACAGAAGGGTGAGGAGGCCAGCATGGCTGGAGAGGAGGGGAGAGGAGAGATGGGGCCATGGCACAGAAAACCTCCTCGGCCATGCTTAGGCTGTGGACTCCTCCTGTAAGTGAGAAGGAAACCCATTGGAGACGTTGGAGAAAACCATCAGAAATCTTGACACACAGAGAGTCAAAACACATTCCAGTCCCGTCCTTTTCTTGGTCACCTCTGTCTTTTGTCACCACCTCAGCCCTGCTCACTCTCCTGCAAACCCCCATCATTTCTCTGCAGGACCACAGCTTCAGAACTCAGTACTTCCACCTTTCACTTTTCTAATTCTTCACCCCAAGACAGCCACAGTGATCATTTGAGGATGTGCATTAAACACTGTCACTCCTTGTTGAAAAGCTTCTAGTGGTTGTTTTTTCCTGACCTTGCCCCAACCTTGCTTCACTCCAGCCCCACTCACTGCTGACTTGTCCTTGACCCGGGATGCTTATCCCCCAGACCACCTCCTGACTTGCCCGCCTCTTCAATGAAACCTGGGCTCCATCACTGCCTCTGAGAAGCCTTCCCTCACCATCCTATCCAAGCCAGCAGCCTCTCATACTCTTTGTCCTCTTCTCGCACTTCCTATTTCTTCAGGATACTTTTCACCTCTGGATGTCATATTGCAGAGTTCTTTTGTTTATAGTTGGTCGCCCCTTCTAAAATCATGCCTGGTATATGTATTACTAGGATTTCAGTAAATATTTGCTAAATGAATGAGTGAGTAGTGAGGGGAGAGAGAAATTATTCAGGTATTCACACAAATAAATAGACGACCGCAAAGGTAATGAATCAGTATCTGGTGCCAGGCGAGGCTGTGATAAGGATGCTTGGATTCATCAGCGAAGGCCAAGTTGTCGTCCCTGTGCAAATAATGCTCGAGCTGAGATCCCAGAGGCTGAGAAGGAGTTAACCACGCGAAGAGGGGAGAGATGACTGGTCCAAGTAGAGGAAACAGTATGTTCAGCAGCCCTGTGGCGGGAGGGGCCTGGCAAATATGAGTCACAGGGAAAAAGGTAGGGAGACAGCAGCAGGGAGTGCCTTGCAAGGTGAGCTGGAAAAGTAAGCAGGGGCCAGAGCCAGCAGGGCTTTTCAAGCCCTATGGAATAACTCTATCTCTTTCCTAAGAAGAAGAAGAAGCTATTAAATGGTTTTATGGAGATGTGTGTTAAAAATGGGGAAGGGGAGGGAGTTAGAAGCCCCCGATAGTGAAAGCGCAGAGTCCTAACCACTAGACTGCCAGGGACGTCCCCAGACACGCACTTTGAAAACCTTGGTCTGACTGCAGTATCAAGAAAGAATGGAGGGAGCACGTGGCTGTGAAGAGATCACTTTGTGGTCTAGGGTACAGAGGATGGTAGCTGCATCTGGGAGTTGAGGTGAAAGCAGAGAGAAGTGGATGGATTCAAGATGTATTTAGAAAACAAATTTGATACTGGATTGGACACAGGGAATGAGGGGTCTCAAAGATGATAACTCCTAGGTTTGGAGGGTGCATAACTTCATTAATTAGTGTGCCTTTCAGAGCTATGAAATATCACTAGTGTGTTTTCTTTAGGAGAGGAAATCAAAGATTTCTGTTTGAACATGTTGATTTTGAGGAATTTTTGAGCTGTCTAGGAAAGGATGACAGTAGTCCATAGGCAGATAGGTCTGAGTTGGAGATAGAAACATGGAAGCTAATGTTATATAAACTGTCATTAAAGCCTTAGACTCTAACTCACCCAGGAAGAGTAGAGACTAAAACATCGAAAAGAACTAAAGCACTCTAAAAAATAAGGGAAAATAAAAGAAGCAAGACCTGTTCATGTAACTGCAACCTTTACCAGTCAGGTGGAAGTGACAAGCCAACAGACATTACAGAGAAAGAATGGCAAAGGAGAGAGGATAAACATCATGAGTGTCAGGACCCTACAGCCCAAAGAGGACCATGTTTCAAGATGGTGGAACCTATCACCTGGGTCCCATATGCTGAAATGTGGGAGAATCTGATGTCTGAAAATTGGATTTAGTAGCATGGAAGTCATAAGTGATTTTAGTGAGAGATGCTTGCTGGAGGCAGAGGCAGGCTCCAGTGGGATGGGAGAAGAAGAAAGTACCCACAATGTAAAGAGGGAGTTTGTAGGAGTTTGGAGGTGAAAGAGAGTGGAAAGATAGAGCAGAATCCAGCAGTGGGAGCATCAGGGCTTGAATGACTTGGGATAGATTTCAACATGACTAAAGACCAGTGGAAAGGGTCCAGTTCAGAGCAAGAGATTGAATATACCACAAAAAGAAGGCATTGTTAATAATAAGAAAATATTAGAGAAAGCAGGAGGAGAGAATGGGATCAAAGTCCAGGTGGAAAGATGGGCTTTAAATACAAGGAAGGACTGTTCTGTTTTCACAGGAGAAAAGGGACATAAAATGGCCGCAGACATACATAGTTTATAACTTTGGTACCTCTGGTAAGTATTTATCTACTTATTTTCAGTAAGAGAGGAACTGGACTAAGATGCAAGAGATCTTGACTTTTGTATAAGTCCTTCCCCTAAATAGACTTATAGCCTTGGAGAAGTTCTTTCTCATTTCTTTGCCCATATTTAAAAGGAGCGTGCTCTATTAGATGATCTCTAGGATTTCTTACAACTATACTTTAAGTAAATCAAGGGAATGTGAAATTCAAATAGCACAGTGGTAAAGAATCCACCTGCCACGGCAGGAGACACAAGAGAAGGGGGTCAGGAAGATCCCTGGGGAAGGAACTGGCAACCCACTCCAGTATTTTTTCCTAGGAAGTCCGATGGACAGAGGAATCTGGCAGGTGACAGTCCATGGGGTCACAAAGAGACATGACTGAGCACAGCACACACACATACTTTCAGCACTTCCAGTGGGCCAGCTATTGCACTAAACAATTAATGTGTATTAAACCACTTAAATAATTCTGCAAGGCTGGCACTATTATTATCCAATTTAAAAACGAGTAAACAGAGCCACAGAGAGGTTAAGAGCTTGTTGGAGCCAGGCAGGCCGATTCTATAGGACTGTACACTAAACCACTGTTATCTGACCTTTCGGAAACAATAGGAAATTTCTGAAAATTATACTCTGGAACCCACATCCTGCTCACACAGGAATGGAAGAAGGATATTGGAGAAATGATTATGAATCTTCCAAACAGAGCCCCTGAAAAGCTCAGAATTCGCAGGGCTTAGGAGCTAGAGTGAGTCATGAAACAGAAAGTAGAGAAGATAGGTAAAGGTCTGCCAAAGTGGCTGGGCCATTTTCCAACTCTGTGCACAGTGTCTTGCTGTAGTGTTTAGCCCTGGCCATGGCCAGTGAGAGAAGCTTTCTAAATAAAGCCCTTCTTGTGCACAGAAAGGGAGCCCAGCATTGACTCTGTGGTTGGAGAGATAAGTGGGGATTGTCCAGGTAATTTGTAGACCACCATAAGGCTATGGAGAACAAAGGACATGTTGGAATAGCAGTTAAGTCCTGTAAACCATGATACATTCACTAAGACACTTTCCCCACCTCTGATTGCCACCTGTTCCCCACCCATGCCTCATAAACAGGAATCCTCCTGTGGGCACATCCTAACTGTTCACCTGCATAGCTCTGTCACATTTCGAGAAAAAACCTGTCTGGTGAAGAGTGATTCACAACTGCTGTAGACTACAAACCAATTAACCAAAATGTAGCCACCTCAGTCCTTCCTACGAATGGCCTGTCAGTAGACGTTTCAGGAAAACCAACAGCACAATGGAGAAACACTAAAATGAACAAGAAAATAATTGACTTCTGAGGGGAAAGTTCATGTGGAAAATGCTTTAAAAATTCTACCTTGCATCCTGAGAGATGTCCAAGAGAATACTGCATTGCTAGAACAAAATTAGCCTGCTAAGAACAACTGCTGAGATAAAACAGGTCAATCACAATGGGCATAACTTGAAAATGGCCTTAGCAGCATGGAAGCCAGATCATGGAAGAACAGTAGGACAGATTATGGAATACAAAGGAGTATTTCATATTTTTTAAGGTTCCATATCAGCAGGGAACAAATGGATGAATCAGTTGATGGTATCAAGACAACGGGTTATTCATTTGGAAACAAATTAACTTAGAGGCATATCTTAAAGTTCAGTTATCCCCTTTCTCTTCCACTTGAGTTTCTCAATCTCTATTGGATCATTTCCATCATTATTCAGATATGCCCATGTATCTCCCATTTTTAACACCTCATCCATCTCCATTTCCATTCTTTTTTTCTTATTCAAAGCAACATTTCTAAGACTTGTGGTCCATGAATAGTCACTATCTCTACTTCTTACCTTTCCTTTCCCTCCTAAACTCAGTCCATGGGGGTGTCCATTCTTACCACTCCAACATATCTGCTCTTGTTGAGGCCACCAATCATCTCAACATTACTAAATTCAGAGACATCTCTCTGTCCTTGTCCTACTTGATCTCTTACAGGCGTTTAGCAGGGTTGGTCACTTGCGTTCTTCAAACATCCTCTTCTGCGTTTCCATGGCACCACTCTTTCTTGTTTTCCTCTGACTTTACTGCCTCTTTTTCCCCAATCTCCTTTGTTCAACGGATTGCTTAGTTTTGGGCTCTCTCCTTTGATTCTATAATCTCTTGTTTGATAATCCCACCTCCAGAGTCATAAATATCTTCTGTGTAACAATGACATTACATTACTTTGCCAACAAAGGTCCGTCTAGTTAACGCTATGGTTTTCCAGTGGTCATGTATGGATATGAGAGTTAGCTATAAAGAAAGGTGGGCACCGAGGAATCAATGCTTTTGAACTGTGGTGTTGGAGAAGACTCTTGAGAGTCCCTTGGACTGTAAGGAGATCAAACCAGTCCATCCTAAAGGAAATCAGTCCTGAATATTCACTGGAAGGACTGATGCTGAAGCTGAAACTCCAATACTTTGGCCACCTGATGCGAAGAGCTGACTCATTGGAAAAGACCCTGATGCTGGAAAAGATTGAGGGTGGGAGGAGAAGGGGACGACAGAGGATGAGATGGTTGGATGGCATCACTGACTCGATGGACATGAGTTTGAGTAAATTCCAAGAGTTGGTGATGGACAGGGAGGCCTGGCGTGCTACAGTCCATGGGGTCGCAAAGAGTCGGACATGACTGAGCGACTGAACTGAACTGAGCTGACACAAATTTACATCCCTAGCCCAGACCTCTCCTCTAATATGCACTTCAAACATTGCATGTTGAAAACTGAACTCTGAATTCCTTGTGCTCCAATTGTTTCTTATGTTTTATGAAAAGTAAATACTAGAAGAGGTAAAGATAGAAACATAAAAATTAAACTATTAAACTACAAAAAGAATATGTAGAAATGGATTTAGGGGAAATATATTACAGTAAGTATCATTTGAGATGGGGGAGGTCTTTCAAGTATGCCACAAAGCTCAGGAGGTATAAAGGGAAAGATTTTTCCATTGAAACACAGAAAACTCCTGCATATCTAAAACGAACATAGAGTTACAAGACTAAGGACGGAGAGAAACTTCTTGCAGCACTTATCACAAATGGCTACTATTTAGAATAGAAAAAGAACTACAAATCTTTGAGAAAAGCCAAGCAAGTCAATAGAAAACTTGACAAAGGATATGAAGAAGCAGATACAAGAGCCAACAAGAGAGATTAGATGTTTCACTTCCCTAGTTATTAGGGAAATATAGATTAAAAAGAGACCACTTTCAACTATCAGATTGGCAAACATTTTAAAGATTAACAACACTTAGTAATTAACAAGAATATGGGGAAACTGCACACTTTCACACACCATTGTAGTGAGTGGTGGTGTGAGCTCAACATTTTTGGAGGGCAATTTGGCAAAATTTTAAATATGTACATGATTTATGATGCAGCATCCTTCCTTTATGAAACATATTTTAAAGAAATACTAAAAGGCATTTAAAACTCAACTGGCATTTCACACAATGTTCTGATTTATAACAAGATAACTACAGGTCAACTGTGATCGTTAGAACGTGAACACCGTTCATCTGTGTAAACCTCCGGAGAGACTGATAATAACTGTTAGTCTTTGCTTAATTTAAAAACAAAACAAAACTAAAGCGAACTAAAGAATGTCAATCTACAGAGAGGTACAGTAAAAATTCCCTTTTTATCAGATGGGTAGAGCCTGCAGCTATTAGATAAGCACCGGTATTCTGCGGGTGTGGGGGAGGGGAGACAGTGGCTATTTATCTAAAGCATTTCTTAAAAATTTATTATAGTTTATGGTAGGAAATTAAACACATTTGTGTCGCCCCTCTTTCCCTCTTTTAAAAGTGAATTGCTTCCCATAATCTAAATTCACAGTTTAGAAATGGTCAAGTGTTATTCAAATCGTTTCCTACCATATTTATTTAGTAAAGCTAACACCTCATGAAGACTGCATTATCTAAAATCAGTGTCTCATTGTAATGCTTGGCAGCACAGTGGATATGTTCATTACAGCTGTGTTAACAATCAATGTCGATCGCCACGTGACCTATTTAGTTTTTCCTGACACCACCAGAAGTGCCCTCCCTCTCCTTCTGTTCTTGGTGTGCCTGACTTAACACATCTTTGCAGCTCACATACTTTCCTTACGAAGCTTTTCCTGACTCCTGCCTCCCTCCCCCACCATGGAGACGGGATCAGTGTTTATTTGTGGCCCCACTGCTTCCAGGCCAGCCTTCTATCAAGACTGGCTGCACCAGCAGCACCTGGGAGCTTGTTAGAAATGCAGAATCTCAGGCTCTACTCCAGATTTAGGGAATCACACTCTCTGGGGGTGGGGTCCAGTGTTTTAACTAGTTTTTCTAGTTTTATATACTAAAATTTAAGAAGCACTGACCTAGGGGTACTTGACCAGAGCCTCATCAATCTCTGGGTACAAATGAAATCACACTGACATCACTGCCCAAATGACACTAACTCCCTTGGTCACCCCCATTTGCGGGATTCTCAAATCCTTTCCAGGTCTGCTCCCTTCCCCACCAAATATTTCTGGGAGTCCCTAGGGTGTGTTCACAAATGCGCCTGAGTTGATCAGGATGGCTGCTCACCCCTGCTGTGCCTGATCTCCACTGCTGCTCAAGAGGAAATTTTTTTGAAAAAATAAATTTGTTTATTTTTGGCTGCGCTGGGTGTTCGTTGCTGTGAGGGCTTGCAGAAAATGGGGGCTACTCTCTAGTTGTGCTGCATGGGATTCTCACTGCGGTGGCTTCTCTTGTTGTGGAGCATTGGCTATAGGGCACGTCGGCTTCAGCAGTGGTGGCCCCTGGTCTCAGCAGTTGCAGCTCAGAGGATCTAGAGCACAGGCTCAATAGTTGGGACGCATGGGCTTAGTTGCTCTGAAGTATGTGAGATCTTCCCGGATCAGGGATTGAACCCATGTCTCCTGCATTGGCAGGCAGATTCTTTACCACCGAGCCACTAGGGAAGCTCAACAGGCATCTTTTAAGCTGATAGTTCTACACAATCCACTTAAGAGCTAGTTCAGTTCCTCAAGTGAGCAAAAATATAACTGTGTTTTGGCCTGGTGGAGTTAGATGTGAATAACTGCTGGTCACAGCATAAGGCTAAATGTGTTACGGCCCCATAACTTGCATGGAGCAATTGAATTGCCCAGCCAAAGGTAACTTGCTTGCATCTCCAATTGAAACATCCTACTGAAGTGTTTTCCTGGTAGTTCAGATGGTAAAAGCATCTGCCTACAATGCAGGAGACCCGGGTTCGATCCCTGGGTGGGGAAGATCCCTGGAGAAGGAAATGGCAACTCACTCCAGTATTCTTGCCTGGAAAACCCCATGGACGGAGGAGCCTGATAGGCTACAGTCCTTGGGGCCACAAAGAGTCGGACACGACTAAGTGACTTCACTTCACTGAAGTGTTTCAACCTGTAAGTACCCCCTCTTCTCTTGCACATCCATTTCTCTGCAGCATACCATCTGCATAGTGTCACACACTCTGTGTGTGTGTGTGTGTGTGTGTGTATGGTCATTAAAAAAAAAAAGACTTCCAGTTCTGGTCTGATCTGTAAGAAACTTGGAAGTTATCAATGCATCCTAACAATAAGTAAAAAGCTACAAACTTAAAAATCAACAACTCTTCTTAGATTCGTAAGACTAGTGAGGTCACAGGGCAAACTGCTGCCCCCAAATAGAAGAGACTGACAGGGGAATACAGAGAGCCACAATTTACTGGAGCAGAAACCACTGAGGAAAGTGGTGCTCGGGCAGGAAAACCTGAACTGTAATCAACAAATTGCTGGAGGATCAGTATGGGCAAGTCTGAGAGATAAAATACTCCAGGGGGACCTAGTCAGCAGTGAGTGTCCACATTTTATGAGTTTTACCTCCAGGAACTCGACCAGGTTCTCACAGTAAATATTCGAGAAAAATTCCCTTGTGCTTCCAAAAGGGGGAGGGGGAAAGGAACCATTTTGAAAAATACCAGAGCACTCTGTTTTTTTTTTTTTTAACAAGATATACCCTCAAGAGAGACAAGAGAGACTAGTTAACCAGAGCCTAACCTACTAAGGTTTTTAGTGGACCCTTTCACTTTTCACTTTCATGCACTGGAGAAGGAAATGGCAACCCACTCCAGTGGTCTTGCCTGGAGAATCCCAGGGACAGGGGAGCCTGGTGGGCTACCGTCTCTGGGGTCGCACAGAGTCAGACACGACTGAAGCGACGTAGCAGCAGCAGCAGCAACTGACCTGAGAGAAGGGAAATACTCAACTCTAGCCCCCTCTAGCCTTCCTCTCCCACCTAAGGAGGGAGAAAAAGCTGAGAAACACTTGTGAGTTCATATTCCCGAGGCAAAGTTTCATTAAAAGACTGAGACCTAATCCTAGGACTGTAGAATGCCTCCCCTTCCCCAACACCTTATCTGCCTATCACTAAAGTTCTGTGTATCAGAGTTCCTTTCATCTCATACATTACGTCTAAATTTCATGAAAAAATTCCAAGGCATACTAAAAGACCAAACGCATATTTTGTTGTTTTTAAATGATCCTTTCAGTACAGAAAAAAATTTAGTAAATTTCAACACATATTCATACACATTCATTCTGAAGCTTTTATAACTTCAGGAAACTCAGAATGGAAAAGAACTCCCTTAATTTGATAAAGGGCATCTGTAAAACACTGACATAATAATAAATAATACATCAAAACACAAATTTGAAGAAACAGAGCAACCATCAGAACCAGATGTTGGAATTATCAGACCAGAAATTTAAAGTGACTGTGACTAAGTTGATAAGAGCTCTAATGGATAAAGTAGACATTGTGTCAGAACAGATGGGCTCAGTAAGCAGATAGATGGAAATTCTAAGAAAGAATCATAAAGAAATGCTAGAGACCAAAAGTTCTGTAATAGAAATGAAGAATGCCTTTGGTGGGCTTATTCATAGACTGAATACCACTAAGGAAAGAGCCTCTGAGCTTGAGGATATCTCAGTAGAAACCCCTAAAGAAAACAGGAAAAAAAGAGTGGGAGAAAACCCCAGCAGAATATCCAAGGACTGTGGGACACCTACAAAAAGTGTAATAATACACACATAATGAGAATATCAGGAGAAGCAAAGGAACCGAAGGATTATTTCAAACAATGATGATGTCCCCAAATTAATGTCAGACACCAACCTACACATCCAGAAAGCTGAGACAACACCAAGCAGAATAAATGCCGACAAAACTACAGCCAGCTGTATTAGTTTGCACAAAACTACAGCCAGCTGTATTAGTTTCAAAGGACAGAAAATCTAAGATAAAGAAAAATTCCTAAAAGAAGCCAGAGGGGGAAAAAACACCTTACCTGCAAGAGGTACAAAGATAAGAATGATATCTGATTTCTCAGAAACCATGCAAACAAGGAGAACGTCGAGTGAAATATTTAGTGCTGAGAATAGAATTCTACCAACCTAGAATTCCATAGCCTGTGAAATTATCTTCCAAAAGTGAAAGCACAATTCCTTCACTTTTTGTTTGTCTAAGAAGGTCCTCACTGCTTTTTCACTTTTGGATAGGTCATTCTTGATTCTTCTCTTGCCCTCAATCCCCACTCTATCAGCAAATGCTATCACCTCTCCCAGAGAATTATATCCAGAATGAATGCAATCATTTCTCACCATCTTTACTGCTATTTTCCTAATCGGAACCACCATCACCTCTCACCTGGAACAGTGCAATAGCCTCTCGGGGCATTGTTTGTCCTCTAGGCAGTCAGCAGGATCTTTCTGAAGCAGAAATCAGATCACATCACTCCTTTGCTTAAAAGCTCCAAAAGCTTTCTTTTGTATAGCCTCTTTCTGACAGTGTGTCTTTGTGTGTTGGAAATTACTTAATAAGTAATAAGGGACTGATATTGGGATAACACAGAAATTGTGCTGGTTAACACACCGTTTTTCTAGTGCGTTAACATTTTAAAGTGATCTGTGGCAACCATCCTCACTATTACAAAGGCCTGGGCAATGTACAAAGACCCTAAGCAAAAAGCAGGAAATCTACAGAGAGACTTTCTATGAGTACTAGTGTGCCTGGTTTAGTGCTCTGCATAGAGGCTGTGGTCTTTTCTGTGGTAAGCTATCTGTCCAAGCAATGAGTACAGATGAAGATGCTGCAAAGGCATTTCTCTCATGGTAAAATGACAAATAAAAAGGCTATGCCCTGGATTTCACTGGTGGTACAGTGGGGAGGAATCTGCCTGCCAATGCAGGAGACATGGGTTCGAACCCTGGTCTGGGAAGGTCCTACATGCCGTGGAGCAACTAAGCCTGTGTGCCACTACTGTTGAGCCCATGAGCTGCAACTACGGAAGCTTGTGCACCTACAGCCCATGCTCTGCAACGAGAGAAGCCACTACAAGGAGAAGCCTGCACACTGCAATCGAGAGTAGCCCCCACTCACTGCAACTAGAGAAAGTCCCCGCACAGCAAAGAAGACTATGTTCTGATTCATTTTATTTAATTTCACTGTGTGTATGTGTGCTTAATTATGTCTGACTCTTTCTGGCCCCATGGACTGTAGCCCGCCAGGCTCTTCTGTCCATGGGATTCTCCAGGCAGGAATACTGGAATGGCTTGCCATTTCCTTCTCCAGGGGATCTTCCCAACCCAGGGATTGAACCTGTGTCTCCTTTGTCTCCTGCATTGCAGGCGGATTCTTTACCACTAGAGCCACCTGGAAACCTGAGGATGGTCTTTATTAGAAGTGAATGCCCTCAAGAACTCATGTCTTGGAGAAAGAAGCTGACTCAGGGATTAAGACTGTGAAGGATTAACTGGCTGGGCTACAGAGCATAAATGCCATCAAAGCATAACTCTACTATTACCATAACTGGAATTTTGTGTGTTAGTCACTCAGTCATGTCCAACTCTTTGCAATCTCATGGACTATAGCCCACCAGGCTCCTCTGTCCATGGAATTCTCTAGGCAATAATATTGGAATGGATTGCTATTCCCTTCTTCAGGGTGTCTTCCCGACCCTGAAATCGAACCCCGGTCTCCCGCACTATAGGCAGATTCTTTACCATCTTAGCCACCAGGGAAGCCCATTAGAATTGGTATTGCTTTTTAAATGTTCTGGTTACCATGTTCCTTGGGTTTTGAGTGGTTTGCCCTAACGTTACATTTCCCATTGTTGATTGTTCAGTCACTCAGTCACATCCTAATCTGACCCTATGACTGCAGCACACTGGATCTCCCTGTCCTTCACCATCTGCTGGAGTTGCTCAAACTCAAATTCATTGAGTTGGTGATACCATCCAACCATCTCATCCTCTATTGACCCCTTCTCCTCCTGCCTTCAATCTTTCCCAGCATCAGGGTCTTTTCTAATGAGTCAGCTCTTCCCATCTGGTGGCCAAAGTATTGGCCCTATTATTTTTAGCACACATTCTCTGCAGAATGTGAAGTTTTTCAGAGGCATTGTTATAACATTAATAGAAACATCTGTATTTACATAATCAAAACTTCTTACCACCTTCATCCCCCATGTTAGATCTACCTCCAAAACATGTCCTTATCCTTAACCAATCACTTCTCACCTCTTCCACAGCTACAACCCAGTCCAAACCACCATCTTTGCTTGCCCGGACTACTGAAATAGGCTCCTTTCTTCTCTCTTCCTTCTAGTTCATTCTCTACGTAGGAGTAGAGGTCTCTGAAGAGATCCCTTTAAAACACAAATCAGGTGGCACCAACACTCTGTTTAAAAATCAACTCTCTGGGTGGGGGGAGGGGTGATAAATTAGGAGTATGGGATTAAGAGATGTACAACATTGTATATAAAATAGATAACCAAGGACCTACTGCATAGTACAGGGAACTATATTCAGTATCTTGTAATAAACTATAATAGAAAAGGAGAAAAGAATATACATATATATGTAGAACCAATCACTTTGCTCTATACCTGAAACTAACACAGTATTGTAAATTCACTATACCTAAGTCAAAACCAAGTCCAAAAAAAGTAAAAGAAAACATCAACTCTCTAATGGCTTCCCATTATATTCCAAATAAAACCCATTCCCTTTCCTTGGCTCTCAAACCATGCTTTAGAGTCTGTTTGTTACTCCCTCTTCCTGGAACTGTCTTCTCCAACTCTTCATCTGGCGGGTTCTTTCTTATCATTCGGCTACTGGCTTAGATGTCATCTTTCCAGTGACCTTCCCTCTTTACCACACTAAAGAATTTTCTCCCCACCAAATCAACTCTAGCACATCATCTTAGTTTTACTTGCTCCCAGTATCTACCATCTGAATTTATCTTTTAAAAATATATGCATTGTCTATCTACCCTCCAGATTCCCCTTGTTCACTTCTGTATTCTCAGACCTAAAACAATGTTTGGTCCGTAGTCTCTATCCACTGAATGAACAGATTAACTAGTACTTCTGAAAGCTGTATAAGCAAACTCCTGATTACATGGGACTCAGACATAAAAAGTTCTAAGATTTACAGACCTGTTCTTGTATTCTATGGATATACTTGAATTCTCCTACTCATTCATTTGAAGAGGGTCCTTGACTTCACCATTGTCTCTGTCATCATTCTGGGTGATTTCAACATTGAAGTGGAACTGGAAATGAAGCTCAAAATCTTGGTATTAAGGCAGTGAGTTTGTAACAGAGATATTGGTATATATGGAAATGAAATAGAGTCTTCCCACCAACTTGCCCAAACCCCTACTCTCTTGCAGTGATACTGGCCTTTGTATTTGAATCTGGCTCTTGTTTCTTCATTTTCATTAAAGATGGAGCTACTTCTACTGATTGGTGATGATGTGCATAGTCAGATTGGAAGAGACCTAGTTTGTAAAGAACAACATTTTGGTAAAGTTTCCAGCTGTCTGCAGAGCTGGTAGAGAATAAAATGACAGGGAAGAAGAGTTGTCAGGAAGTCAGAGAACGAGATGAAAGGGATTTTACAATGGAAATATTCCACTGTTCATTTGCAAAAGATACTTTCTACCCAGTAAGATTTCCAGAAATGAGGAGTCCATAAGCTCCCTAGAGAAGAGTTCCTAGTGATTAACTGTCAGAATGCTTAACCTATCTTAGCAAGGCCTTTTGCTATAATTCAAATCCAGTTTTGTATGAAGATGAAGAAAAACAATGTGATAAAACTGTAATAATGAAATTTTTCATGTTCCCCAATAGAGATTAACTCTAACCATGAACCTTGTGTTTACAAAATCTTATCTCATTGGTGTTACATTACAGATAACTGTTGCCCTACTTGAAGTTCTTCACATTTTTCTAAAAATGTGGAGATTCTCACAGAACACAACATTCTTGATTATGATTCCCAGCCCTGAAAAAATATTTGATTGTCTATTATGTGGGAGAAAGCTGTGGCTGTTACTGAGCGTGCAGGCAGCTGGGTCTGGCGGGGGTGGCAGATGGGAGGAGGGGGATAGGGAAGGCAAAGTAAACAAAATAATCTGTTGCTATGAAAGGGGTTCAACAACAATAGTATCAAGGGGAGAGGAGGGTGGGTTACAGAGGGTCAGGATTTCTAGGCAGGTGATACCTGATGGGAAAGGCAAACTCACTGGGAAAGACCCTGATGCTGGGAAAGATCAATGGCAAAAGGAAAAGGAGGCAACAGAGGATGAGATGGTTGGATGGCATCATTGACCCAATGGACATGAGTTTGAACAAACTCCAGGAGACAGTGAAGGGCAGGGAAGCCTGGTGTGCTGCAGTCCACAGGGTCACAAAGAGTCAGACATGACTGAGGGACTGAATAACAACACTTAGGCAGCCTGAAGGATGAGATCCAAATTGGCCGGGGAGACAGCATCCCAGGCTGAGGCATGTGCAGAGGTCCTGGGATAGGAATAAGAACCCAAGGTGATGGCAGTGTGAACATGAGTCTGGAGAGGGCAAGATCACTCAGAGCTTTGTGAGCAGGCCACAGTAAGCAGTTTGAACTTTATTCTAAGTGTGAATGGAGCATTTTAATAGAGACCCATCAGGGCACTGTGCGCAGTAAGTGTGGTGGAAGTAGACATGGGATGAAGTGTTCAAATGTTGGGTATATTTGGAGTTAGAGCCAACATGGCTTGGACATGGGAGGTGGAGAGAGAAATCAAAGATGATTCCTAGATGTGGAATTTGGAGAGTTGGGCTGCTGAGGTGGAAGGACCAGGGGGAGAACAGGATAATTTATTTTGATATTGAAAATCATCAAGAATGATGATGAGGTAGTGGAAAAGCCAACAAACATCTTCAAATGAATGAATGACAGTGTGCAAATGTATCCGTAGAATAAATTCATTCATTCAACAAATATTTATTTGAGCCCTTAAGGGCAAGGCTAGTGTCTCAGCAGTAAAAGAATCCGCCTGCCAATGCAGATGTGGGTTTGACCCCTGGGTCAGAAGATCCGAAGAATCCCTTGGAAAAACGGAAATGATCAATACCCACTCCGGTATTCTTGCCTGGAAAAATCCCATGGAACGCGAGGAAGCAAAGAGTCGGACGGTGACTTCAAGTGACTAAACAACTGTGGCAAGCTCTAAGAAATGGTTTCTGAGGATCAATGCCAATTTGCTTTCCTCCTCCACACCGCAGG
>NW_017196487.1:0-20197 GCF_001704415.2 Capra hircus
CGAACAAGCTCGCATGGGACTGGCCTTTCCTCCATGATGGGCATCAACAGAGCGGGCTGCCTTGACTAAGAATCGATTGCTTGGCTTCCCCTGTCGTTAAGTCGCAGTTCGAAAGCACCTGACCCGCAACTCGTGAGAAAATCTAAGGTGGCGGGTTTCGTCCGCCTCCCCGAGCGAGATGAGGCACCAATTTCCGCGATGAGGCGTCCTCTCGATGCGCTAATCACACCTAACCCTCTGAAGCTTCCAAAGCGTCCCTTCACACCCTTGCTGCAACCTCAAGGAAGTTCCTGACATACCGTCTCCAACTTCAAGAGGCCAAGCACAGAGAGTCTCTCGGACCGCACATCTAAGTGGACGCCCCCCGTTCTCGGTGGGACTGCCCTCTAGCATACGGAGAGGAGGGGAGAATCAATTCCCTTCTCCAACAAAAGGGTGTCTCCATGGGTTACTTATGAAATTACCCGCCGAAGATCAGCCCTGATCTTCCTTCTTGCGCGGGTCAGCATTTAGTCAAGCGAGGGAGGCGCATCTCTCTACAGGAAGAGAATCGCTTGATAGAAGAACTTCCCAAAGCTTGGCGTACGATAGCCTCCAGCTCTTAAATGTCTCAGGTTTAGGCTCCCCACCCCTCCCAGATAGTCGGTGCAAGGTACCTTATTACAAGGGAATTTCCTGGGTATTTCCTGCCACCCTGACCATCGACTTTTTTCAACGGCCGAAGAGGATATGAATTTCAACCACCTGTATCAGATGCTTGGGAAGGAGAGGGTCCCGAGGGCACGCTGGACAGCCCTGGTGGACGGAAAGCCACAGAGAGGAAAGCGCGACAGATCCGGCTTGATCCAGTATGACAGACGGCGCAAGGGTAATAGCGAGCAGTGACAACTACCTGCGTACAGCCCCTCGCGTACGGAAATTGGCATACCGTGGCGGGATGCCCCACATCGAACGTGACGAGGTTACTTTACCCCACTGGCGAGACTCCAGAAATACCCCAAGATCTTATGTCAGCATTGCGAACACTCGAGAGGTACATGTCACATCTACAGTGTTCCGATGAACGGGAGTTGAGGGACAATTGCACAGACCATGGGCGCGACAACAAGATCTTAGGCTTTTCGCTGCATAGACGGGGAGAGGGAATCCGAGAGGCCTGCCTTGCCCGATCAGCACTCTGCTTATGGGGCCTGAAATCCTTTCCTGGACGCCACACAAGGCGGGTCCCTGAGGTTTCCCTTCATAAGTTCGAGAGCACCCTGCCGCCCAACTCGATGCAAAATCCAGGTTTGCGAGGCAAGGTTCTGCCCTCAGGACAGAGGGAATGAGGCCGATCCTGCCAGATGCCAGCCAAGCTGGGGAATCTCGAGGCCTAATCACACCTAAACTCTGGCAACTTCCAAAAAGGCGTCGAGTGTCACACACTCCGGTGTAGCACTGCAACTCAAAGGAACGCTTTCTCCGCGAAACTGGATACACAACTCCACTCGACGCAGTATAGCACTCGGGAGCACAGATCCCCGCCTACCCGGACATCCCAGAGGAGCCCCAAGGTTCAGTTTGTCCGCCTCCTAGCTCGATAGGAGGGCAGGTGGCTCTTCTTCCACCTTCAATTTCAATTTTAACCTTTCATCTTTTTGCATGTATATTGGGCCGCGATAGTCCGAGTTTGAAAGACGATCCCGCCGTTCGGCTTCGTGACGCAATCTCAAAGTGAAGTCGCCTTCTCTTGCCAACCAGGTAAGTTGGCGACCTGGGTAGTGGTAGAAGACACTCTCCAGGCGGTCGGCTGACCAAGGAATTCACCCGCAATACAGATTCCTATTGCTATTTGTGTCCTCAGTTTAGGTCCTTTTCCAGGGGAAAAAACCTGGTTTTGGTCCCTGCATTTGCCTTGACTTTCAAGCGAGAAGTGCGACTCACACCACGGTGGCACGTGGGACAGCCCTGTGGGAAAAGCCTCGTGGGGAGCCTTATGGGAAAGCCTCAGAGAGCAAAGCCCATATCCCTGATCCACGCCGAAGCGAAGCCGTGACACTGGCTGCTACAAGTCGGGGACGGACGAACGTCGGGCTTGGGGATGGTTCGGCCCAATTCTTACAGCACCTCCAGTTTTTATTGCTTAACGTCAGCACCAACGGATTGAGAGCATTTGGCCTCCCAAATCGAGACGAGGACTGCTCCCCTGGGGGAGACTCCAGAAGAAACCCCAAGCATCCATGGTCAGCACTAGGAGAAGCGAATCCTCAGGTTCCGCACTGACTCACACAAGGTCTTTAGGCCCCTGCATCGACTGGGAGGAGGGACACCGAAGACTGCGCCCGAGGAAGGTGGTGTGAAACTTTTCCTTTTCGAGCAACTCGCAAGGGACTGGGCCTTGTTCTTTTTTGACTGGGTTGGCATCTGACCAGAGCGCGTCGGTACCCCTGAGCTCACATCATACGTTTTAGACAAGTCAGAGCGACTTTGACCTTGACGCAACTCTTTCGGGACCAAGAAAAGTCCATAGACGAAGGGTTCTCCCCCTTACCAGGGCTTGAGCATGAGGCTTACCACATATATCTTCCCAGCATGGATTATTGGAAAGGCCAAGGCGTCTGCAGGCAGATTTCAACGTATAATCACACACATTCTCAACATCTGGAATCTTCCAAAACGGGGTCCTTCACACCACTTCTCGCAAACAGGCCTACAAGGGAGAGTTTCCTCGACCCCGACAATACCGGTCTCCACTGGGGAGCAGGAAGCCCAACAAGGAAGAGTCCCGACCCACATCCAGCGGGAGACCCGTTTCGCGCCTTCCTAGCCGCCGAGAGGGAGGCGATCGCGGATTTGGCTCCCTCCTCGAGCGGTCCAGGTGGTTTCTGGGAACAATGATCCCTATTGCCCGGCGTTCCTTATAGTCGCCAATCTCAATAGCTCCGTATTGGCGCTCATCTCACAGGGAATGCAACATTGATGGGAGAGGAACTCCAGGGTGGTGACACCATTCCGAGAGTCCCAGATCGCTCTCGAGTCCAGTTCTGGAGGGATAACCTGTGGTTTTCCCTGGCATGCTTTGCTCCCTACGTTCACTTTGCTAAGCGGCTTTCCCTCCGATTTTAGATGGACTCACACCACTGCTGGCACGTTGGGAGGTGGGATTTTCCGTCCCCTTTGTTGTGTCCGAAAACCTTCAGTGGGAAAGCCTTCGTCCAGGAAGCCTCGACCTGGGAAAGCCACAGATATCTTGTCATCCAGGCGGAAGGCGGTTTTTATAGTGCGCTTGTTATCCCACTTGTCTTCTGCACAGCTCTGTTTGGCAGTTATAACCTGCTCTTACTAGTCGGTGCACCCCCAACTTTTGAGTTTATCGGACTCCCTGTTTTCCTACCTAACTACCAACACACCCAAATACCCCTTCTGAGGACTGTTACTCCGCCTGGAAGGACTCTCTTTAGACATTTAGTGTACCCCGCAAGAAAGCATGTGCAGCACTGAAGGAGCCGAAATCTCAGATTCGGCGTACGACGCCAACAGGGCATCCAGCACGTGCTCTTAATTTGGTCCCTCTTTCCATGGGATTTCTTTGGTCCACGAGACTGTGCGGAGAGGACAAACGCCGAGAGGCACTTACCGAGGCAACTCGCATTGGGACATACTGTGTCTCTTTCTGGATTGGCCCACCAGAGCGCTCGTTGTCCCTGAGATCCCTGTTCAGCATTATTCAATCGGTCCACTTTGACAGCCCCATCCTTCCAGGCGCTCTAACTTCGAGAAAAATCAATTGAGGAGTTCTCCCCTCCATTGCCCCCAGCGATGAGACCTCGAGTGAAAACCTTCGTATTTCCCAGCTGAGAAATTCGTGCTCCCACTTTTCTTGGCCGAGGCATAATTCCTAACGCCTAACCTATGGCACATTTCCAAAGACGCGCGTCCTTTCACAACCATCCCTATGCAATGCAAACTTCTAGCCAGATGTTCCCCGATTTATACCCGTGTCTCACTCGATTGTATTGGCAAGCAGGAAAGTCCGCCCACATCCAGAGGAGCCACTTGGAGATTTTCTTCCTACCTCATAGCTCGAGAGGCTTTTGATCCTGTTCTTTTCACTTGCACCCTTCACGTGTTCCGGCCTCCGTGGAAAAGAATTCGGCTGCGGCAATATTATTCTCCGGTTGTCCCACATCAAGAGGTAGGCCCGCACTTCCTCCCGAATGATAAGAAGCTATGAGGATTTACTTCCACGAGTCCTGTTCCTCTCCATTACCAAGCCCAAGTCACCACCCTAGGCCAATTTTGTACATCAGTCCTGCACATTCACCAGTCAGGAAATTCCTGTATATTTCTCCTGCTTACCATTCTCTCGACGTTTCAAGGGGCCCCACCGGTGGAGTATCGTTCACTCTTATCTACGCACCTATGCTGGTCTACGTTGCCGGACAGTTCCCTGTGGGACAAAGCCTCTCGAGTTTTTGTTCATAAGCCTCTCTTTGGGGGCAAATGACCTCTGATGGAAAGCCGACAGACCCATTGATCCGACTAGGCGCAATTAATGTGAAAAGCCCTTTTCCCTAAGTGACTCATAGTGCTAGCCGAGTCAGAGCGTGAAGACAAGACGCTTCTACTTCGCTTGCACATGCCCCTGTCTCACTCGAGTAGAGAATCTGACTGCCGCTGCAGTTCGTACGTTTGGACTCCCACTATTTGTTTCTACCCTCGAAGGATCACTATTGCTCCAAGCACTGGGAGAGGACATCCTCAGGTTCCAATTCTCCGAGGCGGGGCAACCGCACACTAAGCCACACAAAGATCTGTAGGCACCAGCATCGAGGCAGAAGAGGAATTTCCGAGAAGCCCCCGTGGCAAGCTGGGCTATGCGGGGACAGGCCTTTCCTGTGTAGGCCAGCACCATAGCGGCCGTCGGTCTCCGGGTGCCCATTTCCCCCGTCGCCCATAAAGTCGGAATCATGAGTCACACACTAAGCCGGCCCGACTCGAGAAAATCCAGGAGGATCTCTTCCCTCAGGCGCAGCCTGAGACCTATTTTCCGCTGAAGGTATCTCCGAGGCTAAGTCACACCTTACCTTTCTGGAAACATCCAAAGACGGTTTTCACACCCATTTGCTGCAACATTCAGAAGTTCCCCGAACGATACCCAGGACTCCGTCTCGAGAGAAGTCACTGAAGTGAAGTCCTGCCACAACCACGCAGTTGACGCCCTCGGTTCTCCCACCTCCATAACACCCAGAGAGTGATTTAGGTTGATCCTTCCTCCTGCCGTCGGTTCTGCGGACAAGAATTCCCGGCATTCCCGATCTGCATCTCCAAGAGGAGGACGATCTCCACAGGAAAGCGCGAGAGCGAATCCAGGCGTCGTGCCACCATTCCCAGTAGTCCCTTGGATGTCTCAGTCGCATTCCAGGGAAACCTGTTTTCCGTGCACTGCAACGAGTTTCAAGCGAGGATCGACGCCACCACCACGGTGCACGTGGGACAGCCCTGTTCGGAAGCCTCTGGGGGAAACCTCGTGGGGAAAGCCTCTAGGCAAAAGACACAAATCCTTTATCCTCGCGAAGAGCCTATGCGGTTAGCGGCTCGACATCTTCTACTTCTGCATGATAAGCTGCGTTAGGAAGGGAAATCGCACGGTAGCAATGCCCTCCATTCTCGAGACGAGAACAGACTCCGCCTGGAGGGAAGAACTCCAAAAAGGATACCCCCAAGGATCCATGTCAGCACTGAGAGAGGAATGCTCAGGTTCCGGCACAGTCTCACAAACAAGGTCTAGACCCCGGAATCTATGGAAGAGGAATCCCGAGAGGCCCCAGAGCCAATTCGCGCCATGGGGACTGGCCTTTTCCTGACGGCCACCAGAGCGGTGTCCCTGCCAGGTCCCCAATCGTAAGCTTCTTAGGTTGAAGGCCACTAATGGCCAAGCTTACCAGTATGACTACAAAGAGAAAAGAAAAATTTACCACAGGAGGTTGGACATACTCCGGAAGCTAATACCTAGTTGCAGAGACATGTATGCCTAACCCACTTTACGTCTGAATTACCAAGACAAGTGCGTCTAACGTGACCCGAAAGGCTAAATCAACATCATCCAACACCTCCTGCCGAACTCTACGAAAGGGTACCCACACCCTACTGCAACTAACTAAAGGGAAGTTCCAACTCAAGAATAGGAATCTCCACGTAGAGAAGGAATTGCAAGAGAGGAGTCCCGCCTCACATTCCAGCGCGGACCCGTTTCCGCCTCCTAGCCGAGAGGAGCGGATCCTTTCCCTGCGACGCAGTGGTCGGCGAAAGACATTCCCGGCGTTTTCCCGTCGTCATCTCAAGAGAGGGGAGTGCGCTCTCCTACTAGGGAATCCGGCGAGAGGAACTCAGGCTGCGATGCCACACTTCCGAGTCCCCCAGATGTTCAGTCCATATCCAGGGCAAACCTGTGTTTGCCCTGCCTGCTGACTTTTCAAGCACGAGGATGCACTACACCACGGTGGCACGTGGGACGCCCTGTGGAAAGCTCGGGGGAAAGACCAGGACGCAGGAAAGCCAAGATTCCCTTGATCACGCGGCAAGAGAAGCATGACACTGCTGCTACAGAATCGGGTGAAAGTCGCAGTGCAGTCATGGCCCCACTCGAGATGAAGGGACTGACTCCCTGGGGAGGACTCCAGAAGTACTCAGATCCATTCAAGCACTGGAGAGGAATGCTCAGGTTCCGGACAGTTCCACAACAGAGGTCTAGACCCCGGGAATTCTATGGAAGAGCGAATCTCGAACGGCAGACATTCGCACGAGGGGCCAATTCCGAGCCGATACGACGGCCAAAGTGTCCTAGGCACAGAGCCGTCCTGAGGTCCCATCGTAAGTCGGAGCACTGCCGCAATGCGAGAAAAAATTCAGGAGGGTTTTCAGATCAGGCGAGTGGAGCGGCCATTTCCGCTGAGGCAACAAGGGGCGTATTACACTTAAACTTACTGCGACTTCCAAAGGCTTCCTTCACACTTTGCTTGCAACTCAAGAAGCTTACCTGACATACCCGTCATCTATACAAGCAGGATCCAAGGCTGGCCGCCCATATCAGAGTGGCCCCGTTTCCGCCGTGCTAGCTCGGGGAGTGATTTTCACGCGTGGTCGGGAAGTTAATTCCTAGCGTTCCGTCTCTGACTCAAGCGTAGGGCTCTTCCACAGAAATGGAGAGGAACTCCGGTATCAGCGCCGCATTCCAGAAGTCCCTGGACTGTATCAGCTTCATTCCAGCCGGAGACTTTTTTCCCTTCACTGCACTCGACCTTTCAAGCTGAGATCGGCTCACACCACCTCGGTGGCATGTGGGAAGCCTGTGGAAGAGCCCTGTGGAAAGTCGTCCGAGAAAGCCTGAGGGAAAGCCAACAGGATCCCATGATCACGCGAAGGAAGCGTGACACTGCTGCTACAGGCAAGGGGAGAAAACCCACGTGCATATCCCTACTCGCGACGAGCGATGATGACTCCCCTGGTAGACTCCAGAAGTACCCAGATAGCATGCAGCACTGGGAGAGGACATCCTCAAGGATTCCGACACAAGACTCCAACAAAGGTCCCAGGGCCAGGGCCTCGATCGACGGAGAGGAATCCCGAGAGGCCCGTGCGACATGCCCATTCGGGGAATGGCCTTTCTTGAGGCACCAAAGAGGGTGGTCCTGAGGTCCCAGTCGCCAGGTCGGAAGAAAGGGCAACCTCCGCGAACATCGAGAAATCCATGTAGGTTTCCCCCGCCAGGCGAGATGATTAGCCCATTGTTACCGTTGAGGCCTCCTCGGGCTAATACACCTAACCGCTGGAATTTCCCAGGGTCCTCACTAAACCCTTGCCTGACAGACTCAAGAAGAATAATCCCCGTGGTTCATAACCTCCGACTCCACTCGAGAAGAAGCACGAGAGTCCCCGCCCACATACCAGAGGAGCCCCGTTTCTGCCTCCATAGCTCCTGAGAGGAGGGATCCTTTCCCTGCGTGGTCGGGAAAGTATTCCCGGCGTTCCCTCGCATCTCAGGAGGAGGCGCTCTCTACAGGAATGGCGAGTGGAACTCCAGGGTTCGGCCACCATTCCCAGAGTCCCCCAGATGTCTCAGTCCATTCCAGGGAAAACTGTTTTCCCTGCACTGCCTCGACTTTCAAGCTGAGGATCGACTCACACCACGGTTGGCACGTGGGACAGCCCTGTGGGAATGCCTCGTGGGAAAAGCCTCGTCGGAAATCCTCGAGTGAAAAGCCACAGATCCCTGACCACGCGAAGGGCAGCGTGACACTGCTGCTACAGCTCGGGAGGAAAGTGCACGTGCCTGCCCCCACTCAAGACGAGGACTGACACCCCTGGGGAGACTCCAAAAGTACCCCAAGATCCATGTAAGCACTGGAGAGGAATCCTCAGGTTCCGTCACCGACTCCACACAAGGGTCTTAGCTAACCAGGCATCGACTGGAGAGGAATCCCGAGAGGCCCCCGAGCAACTCGCATGGGGACTGGCCTTTCCTGAGGCCACCAGAGCGGGTCCCTGAGGTCCCCGTCGTAAGTCGAGAGCACCTGCCGCAACTCGAGAAAATCCAGGAGGTTCTCCCTCCAGGCGAGATGAGGCCCATTTCCGCTGAGGCGACTCGAGGCTAATCACACCTAACCTCTGGAACTTCCAAAGGGTCCTTCACACCCTTGCTGCAACTCAAGAAGTTCCCCGACATACCCGTCTCCACTCGAGAGGAAGCACGAGAGTCCCGCCCACATCCAGAGGAGCCCCGTTTCGCCTCCTAGCTCGAGAGAGGGATCCTTTCCCTGCGTGGTCTGGGAAAGAATTCCTGGCGTTTCCCGTCAGCATCTCAAGAGGAGGCGCTCTCCACAGGAAAGGCGAGAGGAACTCCAGGGTCGTGCCACCATTCCCAGAGTCCCCCAGATGATCTCAGTCCATTCCAGGGAAAACCTGTTTTCCCTGCACTGCCTCGACTTTCAAGCCGAGGATCGACTCACACCACGGTGGCACGTGGGACAGCCCTGTGGGAAAGCCTCGTGGGAAAGCCTTATGGGAAAGCCTCGAGGGAAAGCCCATGATCCCTTGATCCACGCGAAGGGAAGCGTGACACTGCTGCTACAGCTCGGGAGGAAAGCGCACGAGCATGCCCCCAATCGAGACGAGGACTGACTCCCCTGGGGAGACTCCAGAAGAACCCCAAGATCCATGTCAGCACTGGAGAGGAATCCTCAGGTTCCGGCACTGACTCCACACAAGGTTTTAGGCCCCTGCATCGACGGGAGAGGAAACCCGAGATGCCCCCGAGAGGCCCCGAGCAACTCGCAAGGGGACTGGCCTTTCCTGAGGCCACCAGAGCGGGTCCCTGAGGTCCCCATCGTAAGTCGAGAGCACCTGACGCAACTCGAGAAAATCCAGGAGGTTCTCCCCTCCAGGCGAGATGAGGCCCATTTCCGCTGAGGCGTCTGGAGGCTAATCACATCTAACATCTGGAACTTCCAAAGGGTCCTTCACACCCTTACTGCAACTCAAGAAGTTCCTCGAAATACCGGTCTCCACTGGAGAGGAAGCACGAGAGTCCCGCCCACATCCAGCGGAGACCCGTTTCCGCCTCCTAGCCGAGAGGAGGGATCCTTTCCCTGCGTGGTCGGAAAGAATTCCCGGCGTTCCGGTCGCATCTCAAGAGGAGGCGCTCTCCACAGGAATGGCGAGAGGAACTCCAGGGTGGTGCCACCATTCCCAGAGTCCCCCAGATGTCTCAGTCCATTCCAGGGAAACCTGTTTTCCCTGGACTGTCTCGACTTTCTAGCCGAGAATGGACTCACACCACGGTGGCACGTGGGACGTCCCTGTGGGAAAACCTCGTGGGAAAGCCTCGTGGGAAAGCCTCGAGGGAAAGCCACAGATATCTTGATCCAGGCGAAGGGAAGCGTGACACTGCTGCCACAGCTCGGGAGTAAAGCGCACGTGCATGCCCCCACTTGAGACGAGGACTGACTCCCCTGGGGAGACTCCAGAAGTACCCCAAGAAGCATGTCAGCACTGAAGAGGAATCCTCAGATTCCGGCACCGACGCCACACAAGGTCTTAGGCCCCGGCATCGACGGGAGAGGAAACCCGAGAGGCACCCGAGCAACTCGCATGGGGACTGGCCTTTTCTGAGGCCACCAGAGCGGGTCCCTGAGGTCCCCGTCGTAAGTCGAGAGCACCTGTCGCAACTCGAGAAAATCCAGGAGGTTCTCCCCTCCAGGCGAGATGAGGCCCATTTCCGCTGAGACGTCTCGAGGCTAATCAAACCTAACCTATGGAACTTCCAAAGGGTCCTTCACACCCTTGCTGCAACTCAAGAAGTTCCCCGACATACCCGTCTCCACTCGAGAGGAAGCAGGAAAGTCCCGCCCACATCCAGAGGAGCCACGTTTCCTCCTCATAGCTCGAGAGGTTTGATCCTTTCCCTGCGTGGTCGGGAAAGAATTCGCGGCATTCCCGTCCCACATCAAGAGGAGGCGCTCTCCAGAGGAAAAGCTAGAGGAACTCCAGAGTCGTGCCCCCATTCCCAGAGTCCCCCAGATGTCTCAGTCCATTCCAGGGAAACCTGTATTCCCTGCACTGCCTCGACGTTCAAGCCGAGGATCGACTCACACCACAGTGGCACGTGGGACAGCCCTGTGGGAAAGCCTCGTGTTAAAGCCTCTTGGGAAAGCCTCGATGGAAAGCCACAGACCCGTTGATCCACGCGAAGGGAAGCGTGACTCTGCTGCTACAGCTCGGGAAGAAAGCGCACGTGCATGCCCCCACTCGAGTAGAGGACTGACTGCCCTGGGGAGACTCCAGAAGTACCCCAAGATCCATGTCAGCACTGGAGAGGAATCCTCAGGTTCCGGCACCGACTCCACACAAGATCTTAGGCACCAGCATCGACAGAAGAGGAATTCCGAGAGGCCCCCGTGCAACTCGCATGGGGACAGGCCTTTCCTGAGGCCAGCAGAGCGGGTCCGTGATTTCCCCGTCGTAAGTCGAGAGCACCAGCCGCGACTCGAGAAAATCCAGGAGGTTCTCCCCTCCAGGCGAGCTGAGACCTATTTCCGCTGAGGTATCTCGAGGCTAATCACACCTTACCTCTGGAACATCCAAAGGGTTCTTCACACCCATGCTGCAACTCAAGAAGTTCCCCGACATACCCGACTCCTCTCGAGAGGAATCACGAGAGTCCCGCCCACAACCAGAGGAGCCCCGTTTCCACCTCCTAGCCCAGGAGGAGGGATCCTTTCCCTGCGTGGTCGGGAAAGAATTCCCGGCATTCCCGTCGCATCTCAAGAGGAGGCGATCTCCACAGGAAAGGCGAGAGGAACTCCAGGGTCGTGCCACCATTCCCAGAGTCCCTTGGATGTCTCAGTCCATTCCAGGGAAACCTGTTTTCCGTGCACTGCCTCGAGTTTCAAGCCGAGGATCGACTCACACCACGGTGGCACGTGGGACAGCCCTGTGGGAAAGCCTCGGGGGAAAGCCTCGTGGGAAAGCCTCGAGGAAAAGACACAAATCCCTTGATCCTCGCGAAGGGAAGCGTGACACTGCTGCTACAGCTGGGGAGGAAATCGCACGTGCATGCCCCCTCTCGAGACGAGGACTGACTCCCCTGGGGAGACTCCAGAAATACCCCAAGATCCATGTCAGCACTGGAGAGGAATGCTCAGGTTCCGGCACAGTCTCCACACAAGGTCTAGACCCCGGAATCTATGGAAGAGGAATCCCGAGAGGCCCCAGAGCAATTCGCATGGGGACTGGCCTTTCCTGAGGCCACCAGAGCGGGTCCCTGAGGTCCCCATCGTAAGTCGAGAGCACCTGCCGCAACTCGAGAAAATCCAGGAGGTTCTCCCATCCAGGCGAGATGAGGCCCATTTCCGCTGAGGCGTCTGGAGGCTAATCACATCTAACATCTGGAACTTCCAAAGGGTCCTTCACACCCTTACTGCAACTCAAGAAGTTCCTCGAAATACCGGTCTCCACTGGAGAGGAAGCACGAGAGTCCCGCCCACATCCAGCGGAGACCCGTTTCCGCCTCCTAGCCCGAGAGGAGGGATCCTTTCCCTGCGTGGTCGGGAAAGAATTCCCGGCGTTCCCGTCGCATCTCAAGAGGAGGCGCTCTCCACAGGAATGGCGAGAGGAACTCCAGGGTGGTGCCACCATTCCCAGAGTCCCCCAGATGTCTCAGTCCATTCCAGGGAAACCTGTTTTCCCTGCACTGCCTCGACTTTCAAGCCGAGGATCGACTCACACCACGGTGGCACGTGGGACAGCCCTGTGGGAAAGCCTCGGGGGAAAGCCAGGAGGGAAGCCACAGATCCCTTGATCCACGGGAAGAGAAGCATGACACTGCTGCTACAGATCGGGAGGAAATCGCACGTGCATGGCCCCACTCGAGATGAGGACTGACTCCCCTGGGGAGACTCCAGAAGTACCCCAAGATCCATGTCAGCACTGGAGAGGAATGCTCAGGTTCCGGCACAGTCTCCACACAAGGTCTAGACCCCGGAATCTATGGAAGAGGAATCCCGAGAGGCCCCAGAGCAATTCGCATGGGGACTGGCCTGTCCTGAGGCCACCAGAGCGGGTCCCTGAGGTCCCCATCGTAAGTCGAGAGCACCTGCCGCAACTCGAGAAAATCCAGGAGGTTCTCCAATCCAGGCGAGATGAGGCCCATTTCCGCTGAGGCAACAAGGGGGTAATTACACTTAAACTCTGGAACTTCCAAAGGGTCCTTCACACCTTTGCTGCAACTCAAGAAGTTCCCTGACATACCCGTCTCTACTCAAGAGGATCCCAAGGGTCCCGCCCATATCCAGAGTGGCCCCGTTTCCGCCTGCTAGCTCGAGAGGAGTGATCCTTTCACGCGTGGTCGGGAAAGTATTCCTAGCGTTCCCGTCTCATCTCAAGCGTAGGGGCTCTCCACAGGAAATGCGAGAGGAACTCCAGTATCAGGCCCCATTCCCAGAGTCCCCTGGATGTCTCAGTCCATTCCAGGGAAACCTTTTTTCCCTGCACTGCCTCGACTTTCAAGCTGAGGATCGACTCACACCACGGTGGCATGTGGGACAGCCCTGTGGGAAAGCCTCGTGGGAAAGTCTCCTGAGAAAGCCTCGAGGGAAAGCCACAGATCCCATGATCCACGCGAAGGGAAGCGTGACACTGCTGCTACAGCACGGGAGGAAAACCCACGTGCATATCCCCACTCGCGACGAGGAATGACTCCCCTGGGAGACTCCAGAAGTACCCAAGATCCATGTCAGCACTGGAGAGGAATCCTCAGGATCCGACACAGACTCCACACAAGGTCCCAGGGCCCGGCATCGACGGGAGAGGAATCCCGAGAGGCCCCCGTGCAACTGCATGGGGACTGGCCTTTCCTGAGGCCACCAGAGCGGGTCCCTGAGGTCCCAGTCGTAAGTCGAGAACACCTGCCGCAACTCGAGAAAATCCATTAGGTTCTCCCCGCCAGGCGAGATGAGCCCATTTTCCGATGAGGCTCCTCGAGGCTAATCACACCTAAACGCTGGAATTTCCCAAGGGTCCTTCACACCCTTGCTGCAACTCAAGAAGTTCCCCGTCATACCCGACTCCACTCGAGAAGAAGGACGAGAGTCCCGCCCACATACAGAGGAGCCCCTTTTCCGCCTCATAGCTCTAGAGGAGGGATCCTTTCCCTGCGTGGTCGGGAAAGTATTCCCGGAGTTTCCGTCGCATCTCAAGAGGAGGCGCTCTCCACTTGAAACGGGAGAGGAACTCCAGGTTCAGGCCACCGTTCCCACACTCCCCGAGATGTCTCATTCCATTCCACGGAAAACTTTTTTCCCTGCACTGCCTCGACTTTCAAGCTGAGGATCGACTCACACCACGGTGGCATGTGGGACAACCCTGTGGGACAGCCTCGTGGGAAAGTCTCCTGAGAAAGCCTCGAGTGAAAGCCACAGATCCCATGATCCACGCGAAGGGAAGCGTGACACTGCTGCTACAGCTCGGGAGGAAAACCCACGTGCATATCCCCACACGCGAAGAGGAATGACTCCCCTGGGAGACTCCGGAGGTACCCAAGATCCATCTCAGCACTGGAGAGGAATCCTCAGGATCCGGCACAGACTCCACACAAGGTCCCAGGGCCCGGCATCGACGGGAGAGGAATCCCGAGAGGCCCCCGTGCAACTGCATGGGGACTGGCCTTTCCTGAGGCCACCAGAGCGGGTCCCTGAGGTCCCAGTCGTAAGTCGAGAGCACCTGCCGCAACTCGAGAAAATCCAGGAGGTTCTCCCCTCCAGGCGAGATGAGGCCCGTTTCTGCTGAGGCGTCTCGAGGCTAATCACACCTAACCTCTCGAACTTCCAAAGGGTCCTTCACACCCTTGCTGCAACTCAAGAAGTTCCCCGACATACCCGTCTCCACTAGAGAGGAAGCACGAAGTCCCGCCCAAATCCAGAGCAGCCCCGTTTCCGCCTCATACCTCGAGCGGAGGGATCCTTTCCCTGCGTGGTCGGGAAAGAATTCCCGGCGTTCCCGTCGCATCTCAAGAGGAGGCGCTCTCCACAGGAAAGGCGAGAGGAACTCCAGGGTCTTGCCACCATTCCCAGAGTCCCCCAGATGTCTCAGTCCATTCCAGAGAAACCTGTTTTCCCTGCACTGCGTCGACTTTCAAGCCGAGGATCGACTCACACCACGGTGGCACGTGGGACAGCCCTGTGGAAAGCCTCGTGGAAAAGCCTCTTGGGAAAGCGTCGAGGGAAAGCCACAGATCAGTTGATCCACGCGAAGGGAAGCGTGACACTGCTGCTACAGCTCGGGAGGAAAGCGCACGTGCATGCCCCCACTCGAGTAGAGGACTGACTGCCCTGGGGAGACTCCAGAAGTACCCCAAGATCTATGTCAGCACTGGAGAGGAATCCTCAGGTTATAGCACCGACTCCACACAAGATCTTAGGCTCCGGCATCGACAGGAGAGGAATCCCGAGAGGCCCCCGAGCTACTGCACATGGGGACTGGCCTTTCCTGAGGCCACCAGAGCGGGATCCCTGAAGTCCCCGTCGTAAGTCGAGAGCACCTGCCACAACTCGAGAAAATCCAGGAGGTTCTCCCATCCAGGCGAGATGAGGCCCATTTCCGCTGAGGCGTCTCGAGTCTAATCACTTCTAATATCTGGAACTTCCAAATGGTCATTCACACCATTGCTGCAACTCAAGAAGTTCCCCGACATACCCGTCTCCACTTGAGAGGAAGCACGAGAGTCCCGCCCACATCCAGAGGAGCCCCGTTTCAGCCTCCTACCTCGAGAGGAGGGATCCTTTCCCTGCGTGGTCGGGAAAGAATTCCCGGCATTTCCGTCGCATCTCAAGAGGAGGCGCTCTCCACAGGAAAGGCGAGAGGAACTGCAGGGTCGTGCTACCATTCCCAGAGTCCCCCAGATGCCTCAGTCCATTCCAGGGAAACCTGTTTACCCTGTACTGCCTCGACTTTCAAGCCGAGTATCGACTCACACCACGGTGGCACGTGGGACAGCCCTGTGGGAAAGCCTCGTGGGAAAGCCTCGTGGGAAAGCCTCGAGGGAAAGCCTCGAGGGAAAGCCTCGAGGGAAAGCCACAGATCCCTTGATCCACGCGAAGGGAAGCACGACACTGCTGCTACAGCTCGGGAGGAAAGCGCACGTGCATGCCCCCACTCGAGACGAGGACTGACTCCCCTGGGGAGACTCGAGAAATACCCCAAGATCCATGTCAGCACTGGAGAGGAATTCTCAGGTTCCGGCACTGACTCCACACAAGGTCTTAGGCCCCAGCATCGACGGGAGAGGAATCCCGAGAGGCCCCCGAGCAACTTGCACGGGGACTGGCCTTTCCTGAGGCCACCAGAGCGGGTCCCTGAAGTCCCCGTCGAAAGTCGAGAGCACCTGCCGCAACTCGACAAAATCCAGGAGGTTCTACCCTCCAGGCGAGATGAGGCCCATTTCCGCAGAGGCGCCTCGAGGCTAATCACACCTAACCTCTGGAACTTCCAAAGGGTTCTTCACACCCTTGCTGCAACTCAAGAAGTTCCCCGACATACCCGTCTCCGCTCGAGAGGAAGCACGAGAGTCCCGCCCACATCCAGAGGAGCCCCGTTTCCGCCTCCTAGCTTGAGAGGAGGGATCCTTTCCCTGCGTGGTCGGGAAAGAATTCCCGGCGTTCCTGTCGCATCTCAAGAGGAGGCGCTCTCCACAGGAAAGGCGAGAGGAACTCCAGGGTCGTGCCACCATTCCCAGAGACAACCAGATGTCTCAGTCCATTCCAGGGAAACCTGTTTTCCCTGCACTGCCTCGACTTTCAAGCCGAGGATCGACTCAAACCACGGTGGCACGTGAGAAAGCCCTGTGTGAAAGCCTCGTCGGAAAGCCCCTGATCCCTTGATCCACGCGAAGGGAAGTACGACATTGCTGCTACAGTTCGGGAGGAAAGCGCACGTGCATGCCCCCACTCGAGACGAGGACTGACTCCCCTGGGGAGACTCCAGAATTACCCCAAGGTCCATGTCAGCACTGGAGAGGAATCCTCAGGTTCCGGCACTGACTCCACACAACGTCTTAGGCCCCGGCATCGACGGGAGAGGAATCCTGACAGGCCCCCGTGTAACTCGCAAGGAAATGGCCTTTCCTGAAGTCACCAGAGCGGGTCCCTGAGGTCCCGGTCATAAGTCGAGAGCACCTGCCACAACTCGATCAACTCCAGGAGGTTCTACCCTCCAGGCGAGATCAGGCCCATTTCCGCTGAGGCGTCCTGAGGCTTATCACACCTGTACACTGGAACTTCCGAAGGGTCCTCCACACCGTTGCTGCATCTCAAGAAGTTCCCCGACATACCCGTCTCCACTCGAGAGGAAGCACGAGAGTCCCGACCGTATCCAGAGGAGCCCCGTTTCCACCTCCTAGCTCGAGAAGAGAGATCCTTTCCCTGCGTGCTCGGGAAAGAATTCCCGGCGTTCCCGTCGCTTCTCAAGAGAAGGCACTCTCCACAGGAAAGGCGAGAGGAACTCCAGGGTCGTGCCACCATTCGCAGAGTCCCCCATATGTCTCAGTTCATTCCAGGGAAACCTGTTTTCCTGCACTGTTTTGACTTTCAAGGCGAGGATCAAATCACACCACGGTGGCACGAGGGACAGCCCTGTGGGAAAGCCTCGTGGGAAAGCCTCGAGGGAAAGCCACAGATCCCTTGATCCAAGCATAGGGAAGCGTGACACTGCTGCTTCAGCTCAGGAGGAAAGCGCACGTGCATGCCCCCACTCGAGAGGAGGACTGACTCCCCTGGGGAGACTCCAGAAGTACCCCAAGATCCATGACAGCACTGGAGAGGAATGCTCAGGTTCCAGGCACTGACTCCACACAAGGTCTTAGGCCCCAGCATCGACAGGAGAGGAATCCCGAGAGGCCCCGAGCAACTCGCATGGGGACTGGCCTTTCCTGAGGCCACCAGAGCGGGTCCCTGAGGTCCCCGTCGTAAGTCGGAGAGCACCTGCCGCAACTCGAGAAAATCCAGGAGGTTCTCCCCTCCAGGCGAGATGAGGCCCATTTCCGCTGAGGCGTCTCGAGGCTAATCACACCTAACCTCTGGAAATTCCAAAGGGTCCTTCACACCCTTGCTGCAACTCAAGAAGTTCCCCGACATACCCGTCTCCACTCGAGAGGAAGCACGAGAGTCCCGCCCACATCCAGAGGAGCCCCGTTTCCGCCTCCTAGCTCGAGAGGAGGGATCCTTTCCCTGCGTGGTCGGGAAAGAATTCCCGGCGTTCCCGTCGCATCTCAAGAGGAGGCGCTCTCCACAGGAAAAGGCGAGAGGAACTCCAGGGTCGTGCCACCATTCCCAGAGTCCCCCAGATGTCTCAGTCCATTCCAGGAGAAACCTGTTTTCCCTGCACTGCCTCGACTTTCAAGCCGAGGATCGACTCACACCACGGTGGCATCGTGGGTACAGCCCTGTGAGGAAAGCCTCGTGGGAAAGCCTAGTGGGAAAGCCTCAGAGGGAAAGCCACAGATCTCTTGATCCACGCGAAGGGAAGCGTGACACTGCTGCTACAGCTCGGGAGGAAAGCGCACGTGCATGCCCCCCGCTCGTAGACGAGGACTGACTCCCCTGGGGAGACTCCAGAAGTACCCCAGGATCCATGTCTGCACTGGAGAGGAATGCCTCAGGTCCGGCACCGACTCCATACAAGATCTTAGGCCCTGGCATCGACGGAAAGAGGAATCCCGAGAGGCCCCAAGCAACTCGCATGTGGTCTGGCCTTTCCTGAGGCCACCAGAGCGAGTCCCTGAGGTCCCCGTCGTAAGTCGAGAGCGCCTGCCACAACTCGAGAAAATTCAGGAGGTACTCCCCTCCAGGCGAGATGAGGCCCATTTCCCAGAGGCGTCTCGAGGCTAATCACACCTAACCTATGGAACTTCCAAAGGGTCCTTCACACCCTTGCTGCAACTCAAGAAGTTCCCTGACATACCCGTCTCCACTCGAGAGGAAGCACGAGATTCCCGCCCCCATCTAGAGGAGCCCCGTTTCCGCCTCCTAGCTCGAGAGGAGGGATCCTTTCCCTGTGTTCTCGGGAAAGAATTCCCGGCGTTCCCGTCGCATCTCAAGAGGAGGCCCTCTCCACAGGAAAGGCGAGAGGAACTCCAGGGTCGTGCCACCAATCTGAGAGTCCCCCAGATGTCTCAGTCCATTCCAGGGAAACCTGTATTCCCTGCACTGCCTCGACTTTCAAGCCGAGGATCGACTCACACCACGTTGGCACGTGGGACAGCCCTGTGGAAAGCCTCGTGGGAAAGCCTTGTGGAAAAGACTCGAGGAAAGCCACTGATTCCTTGATCCACTCGAACGGGAAACATGACACTGCTGCTCCATCTCGGGAGGAAAGCGCACGTGCATGCCCCCAAACGAGACGAGGACTGACTCCCTAGGGAGACTCCAAAAGTACCCCACATCCATGTCAGCACTGGAGAGGAATGCCTCAGGTTCCGGCACCGACTCCACACAAGGTCTTAGGCCCCGGCATCGACGGGAGAGGAATCCCTGAGAGGCCCCCGACATTACTCGCATGGGGACTGGCCTTTCCTGAGGCCACCAGAGCGGGTCCCTGAGGTCCCCGTCGTAAGTCGAGAGCACCTGCCGCAACTCGAGAAAATCCAGGAGGTTCTCCCCTCCAGGCGAGATGAGGCCCATTTCCGCTGAGGCGTCTCGAGGCTAATCACACCTAACCTCTGGAACTTCCAAAGGGTCCTTCACACCCTTGCTGCAACTCAAGAAGTTCCCCGACATACCCGTCTCCACTCGAGAGGAAGCACGAGAGTCCCGCCCACATCCAGAGGAGCCCCGTTTCCGCCTCCTAGCTCGAGAGGAGGGATCCTTTCCCTGCGTGGTCGGGAAAGAATTCCCGGCGTTCCCGTCGCATCTCAAGAGGAGGCGCTCTCCACAGGAAAGGCGAGAGGAACTCCAGGGTCGTGCCACCATTCCCAGAGTCCCCCAGATGTCTCAGTCCATTCCAGGGAAACCTGTTTTCCCTGCACTGCCTCGACTTTCAAGCCGAGGATCGACTCACACCACGGTGGCACGTGGGACAGCCCTGTGGGAAAGCCTCGTGGGAAAGCCTCGAATGGGAAAGCTCGGAAAGCCACAGATCCCTTGATCCACGCGAAGGGAAGGTGACACTGCTGCTACAGCTCGGGAGGAAAGCGCACGTGCATGCCCCCACTCGAGACCGAGGACTGACTCCCCTGGGGAGACTCCAGAAGTACCCCAAGATCCATGTCAGCACTGGAGAGGAATCCTCAGGTTCCGGCACCGACTCCACACAAGATCTTAGGCCCCGGCATCGACGGGAGAGGAATCCGAGAGGCCCCCGAGCAACTCGCATGGGGACTGGCCTTTCCTGAGGCCACCAGAGCGGGTCCCTGAGGTCCCCGTCGTAAGTCGAGAGCACCTGCCGCAACTCGAGAAAATCCAGGAGGTTCTCCCCTCCAGGCGAGATGAGGCCCATTTCCGCTAGAGGCGTCTCGAGGCTAATCACACCTAACCTCTGAACTTCCAAAGGGTCTTCACACCCTTGCTGCAACTCAAGAAGTTCCCCCGACATACCGTCTCCACTTCGAGAGGAAGCACGAGAGTCCGCCCACATCCAGAGAGCCCCGTTCAGCCTCCTACCTCAGAGAGGA
>NW_017196488.1:0-8481 GCF_001704415.2 Capra hircus
GGAGTGGAGTCCGAGAGGACCCCGAGCAACTCGCATGGATACTGGCCTTTCCTGAGGCCACCAGAGCGGGTCCCTGAGGTCCCCATCGTAAGTCGAGAGCACCTGCCGCAACTAGAGAAAATCCAGGTGGTTTTCCCCTGAGGCGAGATGAGGCCCATTTCTGCTGAGGTGTCTCAAGGCTAATCACACCTAACCTCTGTAACTTCCAAAGGTTGATTCACACCCTTGCTGCAACTCAAGAAGTTCACCGACATACCCGTCTCTACTTGAGAGGAAGCACGAGAGTCCGCTCACATCCAGAGGAACCCCGTTTCCGCCTCCTAGCTCGAGAGGAGGGATTTCATTTCGTGGTCGGGAAAGAATACCCAGCGTTCCCGTCGCTTCTCAAGAGGAGGCGCTCTCCACAGGAAAGGCGAGAGAACTCCAGGGTGTTGCCACCATTCCAGAGTCCCCCAGATGTCTCAGTCCATTCCAGGGAAACCTGTTTTCCCTGCACTGCCTCGACTTTCCAGCCAAGGATAGACTCACACCACGGTGGCACGTGGGACAGCCCTGTGAGAAAGTCTCGTGGGAAAGCCTTATGGGAAAGCCTCATGAGGAAGCCTCGAGGGAAAAGCCACTGATCCCTTGATCCATGCGAAGGGAAGCGTGACACTGCTGCTACAGCTCGGGAGGAAAGCGCACGTGCATGCCCCCACTCGAGCCGAGGTCTGACGCCCCCTGGGGAGACTCCAGAAGTCCCCGAAGATCCATGTCGGCACTGGAGAGGAATCCTCAGGTTCCGGCACTGACTCCACACAAGGTCTTGCCCCGGCATGGACGGGAGAGGAATCCCGAGAGGCCCCCGAGCAACTCGCATGGGGACTGGCCTTTCATGAGGCCACCAGAGCGGGTCCCTGAGGTCCCCGTAAGTCGAGAGCACCTGCTGCAAGTCGAGAAAATCCAGGAGGTTCTCCCCTCCAGGCGAGATGAGGCCCATTTCCGCTGAGGCGTTCGAGGCTATTCACACCTAAACTCTGGAACTTCCAAAGGGTCGTTCACACCCTTGTTGCAACTCAAGAAGTTCCCGGACATTCCCGTCTCCACTCGAGAGGAAGCACGAGAGTCCCGGCCTCATCCAGAGGAGCCCCGTTTCCGTCTCCTAGCTCGAGAGGAGGGATCCTTTCCCTGCGTGTTCGGGAAAGAATTCCCGGCGTTCCCGTCGTCGCATCTCAAGAGGAGGCGCTCTCCACAGGAAAGGCGAGAGGAACTCCAAGGTCGTGCCACCATCCCAGAGCCAACCAGATGTCTCCGTCCATTCCAGGGAAACCTGTTTTCCAAGCACTGCCTCGACTTTCAAGCCGAGGATCGACTCACACCACGGTGGCACGTGGGACAGCCCTGTGGGAAAGCCTCGTGGGAAAGCCTCGAGGGAAAGCCCCTGATCCCTTGATCCACGGGAAGGGAAGCGTGACACTGCTGCTACAGCTCGGGAGGAAAGCGCATGTGAATGCCCCCTCTCGGGACGAGGACTGACTCCACTGGGGAGACTACAGAAGTACCCCAAGATCCATTTCAGCACTGGAGAGGAATGCTCAAGTTCCGGGACCGACTCCACACAAAATCTTAGGCCCCGGCATAGACGGGAGAGGAATCCCGAGAGGCCTCCGAGCAACTCGCATGGGGACAGGCCTTTCCTGAGGCCACCAGAGCGGGTCCCTGAGGTTCCCGTCGTAAGTTGAGAGCACCTGCCGAAACTCGAGAAAATCCAGGAGGTTCTCCCCTCCAGGCGAGATGAGGCCCATTTCCGCTGAGGCGTCTCGAGGCTAATCACACCTAAACTCTGGAACTTCCAAAGGGTCCTTCACACCCTTGCTGCAACTCAAGAAGTTCTGCAACATTCCCGACTCCACTCGAGAGGAAGCACGAGAGTCCCGCCCACATCCAGAGGAGCCCCGTTTCCGCCTCCTAGCTCGAGGGGAGGGATCCTTTCCCAGCGTGGTCGGGAAAGAATACCCGGCGTTCCCGTTGCATCTCAAGAGGAGGTGCTCTCCACAGGAAAGGCGAGAGGAACTCCAGGGTCGGGCCACCATTCCCAGAGTCCCCTGGATGTCTCAGTCCATTCCAGGGAAAACTGTTTTCCCAGCACTGCCTCGACTTTCAAGCCGAGGATTGACTCACACCACGGTGGCACTTGGGACAGCCCTGTGGGAAAGCCTCGTGGGAAAGCCTCGAGGGAAAGCCCCTGATCCCTTGATCCACGCGAAGGGAAGCGTGACACCTCTGCTACAACTCGGGAGGAAAGCGACGTGCATGCCCACACTCGAGACAAGGACTGACTCCCATGGGGAGACTCCAGAAGTACCCCAAGATACATGTCAGCACTGGAGAGGAATTCTCAGGTTCCGGCGCTGACTCCACACAAGGTTTTAGGCCCCAGCATCGACGGGAGAGGAAACCCTAGAGGCCCCCGAGAGGCCCCGAGCAACTCGCATGGGGCCTGGCCTTTCCTGAGGGCACCAGAGCGGGTCCCTGAGGTCCCCGTCGTAAGTCGAGGGCACCTGCCGCAACTCGAGAAAATCCAGGAGGTTCTCCCTCCAGGCGAGATGAGGCCCATTACCGCTGAGGCGTCTCGAGGCTAATCACACCTAACCTATGGAACTTACAAAGGGTCCTTCACGCCCTTGCTGCAACTCAAGAAGCTCCCCCACATACCCGTCTCCACTCGAGAGGAAGCCCGAGAGTCCCGCCCACATCCAGAGGAGCCCGTTACTGCCTCCTAACTCGAGAGGAGGGATCCTTTCACTGAGTGGTCGGTCAAGTATTCCCGGAGTTCCCGTCTCATCTCAAGAGGAGGCGCTCTCCACAGGAAAGGCGAGAGGAACTCCAGGTTCGTGCACCCATTCCCAGAGGCCCCAAGATGTCTCAGTCCATTCCATGGAAACCTGTTTCTCCTGCACTGCCTCAACTTTCTAGCCTAGGATCGACACACAACACGGTGGCACGTGGGACAGCCCTTTGGGAAAGTCTCGTGGGAAAGCCTCGTGGAAAAGACTCGTGGGAAAGCCTCGAGGGAAAGCCGCAGATACCTTGATCCACGCGAAGGGAAGCGTGACACTGCTGCTACAGCTCGGAGGAAAGCGCACGTGCATGCCCCCACTCGAGATGAGGACTGACTCCCGTGGGGAGACTGGAGAAGTACCCCAAGATCCTTGTCAGCACTGCAAAGGAATCCTCAGGTTCCGGCACCGACACCACACAAGGTCTTAGGCCCTGGCATCGACGGGAGAGGAACCCCGAGAGGGCCCTGAGTAACTCGCATGAGGACTGGTCTTTCCTGAGGCCACCAGAGCGGGTCTCTGAGGTCCCTGTCGTAAGTCGAGAGCACCTGCCGCAACTCGAGAAAATCCAGGAGGTTCTCCCCTCCAGGCGAGATGAGGCCCATTTCCGCAGAGGCGACTCGAGGCTTATCACACCTGACCTCTGGAACTTCCAAAGGGTCCTTCACACCCTTGCTGCAACTCAAGAAGTTCCCCGACATACCCGTCTCCACTCGAGAGGAAGCACGAGAGTCCCGCCCACATCCAGAGGAGCCCCGTTTCCGCCTCGTAGCTCGAGAAGAGGGATCCTTTCCCTTCGTCGTCGGAAAGAATTCCCGGCCTTCCCGTCGCATCTCAAGAGGAGGCGCTCTCCACAGGAAAGACGAGAGGAACTCCAGGGCCTTGCCAGCATTCCAAGAGTCCCCCAGATGTCTAAGTCCATTCCAGAAGAAACTGTTTTCCCTGCACTGCCTCGACGTCACGCCGAGGATCGACTCACACCACCGTGGCACGTGGGACAGCCTGTTGGAAAGCCTCGTGGGAAAGCCTCAATGGAAAGCGACAGATCCCTGATCCACACGTCGGCAAGCGTGACACTGCTGCTGCAGATCGTGAGGAAATGGCAGGTGCATGCCCCCACACGACATGAGGACTGACGCCCCTGGTGAGACTCCAGAAGTGCGAAAGATTCATGTCAGCACTGGAGAGGCATCCTCAGGGTCTGGCCCTGACTCCACACAAGGTCTTAGGCACCGGCATCGATGGAGAGGAATCCCTAAAGGCCCCTGGTAACTCGCATGGGGACTGGCCTTTCCTGAGGCCACCAGAGCGGGTCCCTGAGGACCCGTCGTAACTCGAGAGCACCTGCCGCAACTGGGTAAATCCAGGAGGTTCTCCCCTCCAGGCGGAATGAGGCCCATTTCTCTGAGGTGTCTGGAGGCTCATCACACCTAACCTCTGGAAATTAAAAAGGGTCCTTGCTGCAACTCAAGAAGTTCCCCGACATACCCGTCTCCACACGAGAGGAAGCACGAGGGTCCCGCCCACATTCAGAGAACCCCGTTTCCGAGATGAAGGATCCTATCCTGCTTAGTCAGGAAAGATTTTTCGGCGTTCCCATGGCATCTCAAGAGCAAGGGTTCTCAAAGGAAAGGCAAGAGGAACTCCAGGGTCGTGCCACCATTTCAAGAGTCCCCCAGATGTCTCAGTCCATTTCAGAGGAACCCGTTTTCCCAGCACTGCCTCGACTTTCACGCCGAGGATCCACTCACACCATGGTGGCATGTGGGACAGCCCTGTGAGAAAGCCTCGAGGGAAAGCCACAGATCCCTTGATCCCGCGACGGGAAGCGTGACACATCTGCTACACTGTCCCTGAGGTCACGGTCGTATGTCGAGAGTACCTGCCGCAACTCGAGAAAATCCAGGAGGTTCTCTGCTCCAGTCTAGATGAGGCCCATTTTCTCTGCGGCGTCTCGAGAGTAATCACAACTAAACTCTGGAACTTCCAAAGTGTCCTAAACACCCTTGCTAAAACTCAAGAAGTTCCCCGACATACCCGTCTCCACTCCAGAGGAAGCACGAGGGTCCGGCAACCGCCAGAGGAGCTCCGTTTCCTCCTCCAAGCTCGAGATGAGGGATCCTTCCCTGCTTCCTCGGGAAAGAATTCCCGATGTTTCGACGCATCTCAAGAGGAGGCGCGCTGCACAGGAAAGGCGAGAGGAAGTCATGGGTCGTGCCACCATTCCAAGAGTCCCCCAGATGTCTCAGTCCATTCCAGAGGATCCTGTTTTCCCTGCACTGCTTCGACTTTCACGCTGAGGATCGACTCACACCTGGTGGCACGTGTGATAACCCTGTGGGAAAGCCTCGTGGAAAGCCTCGAGGGAAAGCCACAGATCCCTTAATCCACGCGACGGGAAGCGTGACACTGCTGCTAAAGCACGGGAGGAAAGCGAACGTGCATGCCCCACTCGAGACGAGGACTGACTCCGACTGGGTAGACTCCAGAAGTACCCCAAGATCCATGACAGCACTGGAGAGGAATCCTCAGGTTCCGGCACTGACTCCACACAAGGTCTTAGGCCCCAGCATCGACGGAGAGGAATCCCGAGAGGCCCCGAGCAACTCGAATGGGGACTGGCCTTTCCTGAGGCCACCAGAGCGGGTCCCTGAGGTCCCCGTCGTAAGTCGAGAGCACCTGCCGCAACTCGAGAAAATCCAAGAGGTTCTCCCTCCAAGCGAGATGAGGCCCATTTACACGGAGGCGTCTCGAGGCTAATCAATTCTAACAACTGGAACTTCCAAAGGGTCCTTCACACCCTTGCTGCAACTCAAGAAGTTCCCGACATAACCGTCTCCACTTGAGAGGAAGCACGAGAGTCCCGGCCACATCCAGAGGACCCCCGTTTCCGCCTCCTAGCTTGAGAGGAGGAATCCTTTCCCTGCGTGGTCGGGAAAGAATTCCCGGCATTCCCGTCACATCTCAAGAGGAGGCGATCTCCACAGGAAAGGCGAGAAGAACTCCAGAGTCGTGCCACCATTCCCAGAGTCAACCAGATGTCTCAGTCAATTGCAGGGAAACCTGTTTTCCGTGCACTGCCTCGACTTTCAAGCCGAGGATCGACTCACACCACGGTGGCACGTGGGGCAGCCCTGTGGGAAAGCCTCGTGGGAAAGCTCTTGGGAAAGCCTCGAGGGAAAGCCCCTGATCCCTTGATCCACGCGAAGGGAAGCATGACACTGCTGCTACAGCTCGGGAGGAAAGCGCACGTGCGTGCCCCCACTCGAGACGAGGACTGACTCCCCTGGGGAGACTCCAAAAGTACCCCAAGATCCATGTCAGCACTGGAGAGGAATGCTCAGGTTCCGGCACCGACTCCACACAAGGTCTTAGGCCCCGGCATCGACGGGAGAGGAATCCCGAGAGGCCCCCGAGCAACTCGCATGGAGCCTGGCCTTTCCTGAGGCCACCAGAGCGGGTCCCTGATGTCCCCGTCGTAAGTCGTGAGCACCTGCCGCAATTCGAGAAAATCCAGGAGGTTCTACCCTCCAGGCGAGATGAGGCCCATTTCCCCAGAGGCGTCTCGAGGCTAATCACACCTAACCTCTGGAACTTCCAAAGGGTCCTTCACACCCTTACTGCAACTCAAGAAGTTGCCCGACATACCCGTCTCCACTCGAGAGGAAGCACGAGAGTCCCGCCTACATCCAGAGGAGCCCGTGTCCGCCTCCAAGCTCGAGAGGGATCCTTTCCCTGCGTGCTTGGAAAAGAATTCCCGGCGTTCCCGTCGCATCTCAAGAGCAGGCGCTCTCCACAGGAAAGGCGAGAGGAACTCCAGGGTAGTGCCATCATTCCAGAGTCACCCAGATGTCTCAGTCCATTACAGGGAAAACTGTTTTCCCTGCACTGCGTCGACTTTCAAGACGAGGATCGACTCACACCACGGTGGCAAGTGGGACAGCCCTGTGGGAAAGCCTTGTGGGAAAGCCTCGTGGGAAAGCTTCGAGGGAAAGCCACAGATCCCTTGATCCACAAGGGAAGCGCGACACTGCTGCTACAGCTCGGGAGGAAAGCGCACCTGCATGCCCCCACTCGAGAGGAGTCTGTCTCCCTGGGGAGACTCCAGAAGTACCCAAGATCCATGTCAGCACTGGAGAGGAATCCTCAGGTTCCGGCACCGATTCCACACAAGGTCTTAGGCCCCGGCATCGACGGGAGAGGAAACCCGAGAGGCCCCGAGCAACTCGCATGGGACTGGCCTTTCCTGAGGCCACCAGAGCGGGTCCCTGAGGTCCCCGTCATAAGTCGAGAGCACCTGCCACAACTCGAGAAAATCCATTAGGTTCTCCCCTCCAGGCGAGATGAGGCCCATTTCCGCTGAGACGTCTCGAGGCTAATCACACCTAACCTCTGAAACTTCCAAAGGGTCCTTCACGTCCTTGCTGCAACTCAAGAAGTTCCCTGACATACCTGTCTCCACTCGAGAGGAAGCACGAGAGGCCTGCCCACATCCAGAGGAGCCCCGTTTCCGTCTCCTAGCTCGAGAGGAGGGATCCTTTCCCTGCGTTGTCGGGAAAGAATTCCCGGCGTTCCCATAGCGTCTCAAGAGGAGTCGCTCTCCACAGGAAAGGCGAGAGGAACTCCAGGGTGGTGCCACCATTCCCAAATTCCCCCACATGTCTCAGTCCATTTCACGGAAACCTGTTTTCCCTGCATTGCCTTGGCTCTCAAGCCGAGGATCGACTCACACAACAATGGCATGTGGGACAGCCCTTTGGGAAAGCCTCGTGGGAAAGCCTCGTGGTAAAGACTCGAGGGAAAGCCACAGATCCCTTACTCCACAAGAAGGGAAGCGAGATACTGCAGCTACAGCTCGGGAGGTAAGCGCATGTGCATGCGCCCACTCGAGACGAGGACTGACTCCCCTGGGGAGACTCCAGAAGTACCCAAGATCCATGTCAGCAAGGAGAGGAATCCTCAGGTTCCTGCACCGACTCCACACAAGGCCTTAGGCCCCGGCATCGATGGGAGTGAAATCCCGAGAGGCCCCCGAGCCACTCGCATGGGGACTGGCCTTCCTGAGGCCACCAGAGCGAGTCCCTGAGGTCCCCGTCATAAGTCGAGAGAACCTGCCACAACTCGAGAAAATCCAGGAGGTTCTTCCCTCCAGACGAGATGAGCCCATTTCCGCAGAGGCGACTCGAGGCTAATCACACCTAACCTCTGGACCTTCCAAAGGGCCCTTCACACCCTTGCTGCAACTCAAGAAGTTCCCTGACATACCCGTCTCCACTCGAGAGGAAGCACGAGAGTCCCGCCCACATCCAGGAGCCCTGTTTCCGCCTCCTAGCTCGACAGGAGGGATCCTTTCCCTGCGTGTTCGGAAAAAGAATTCCCGGCGTTCCCGTCACATATCAAGAGGGGGCGCTCTCCACAGGAAAGCGAGAGGAACTCCAGGTCGTGTCACCATTCCAGAGTCCCCCAGATGTCTCAGTCCATTCCAGGGAAGCCTGTTTCCCCGGCACTGCCTCGACTTTCAAACCGAGGATCGACTGACACCGCGGGTGGCACGTGGACATCACTGGGAAAGCCTCGTTTGGAAAGCCTGGTGGGAAAGCGTCGTGGGAAAGCCTCATGGGAAAGCCTCGAGGGAAAGCCACAGATCCTATGATCCACGGGA
>NW_017196489.1:0-8480 GCF_001704415.2 Capra hircus
TGATTGGCCGGGAAAAATTCCTGTCGTACCTGTCGCATCTCAAGAGGAGGCACGCTCCACAAGAAAGGTGAGAGGAACTCCAAGGGTCGTTCCACCATTCCAAGAGTCCCCAGATGTCTCAGTCCTTTCCAGAGGAATTGTTTACCCTGCACTGCCTCGACGTTCACGCGGGAGGACCGACTCACACGATGGTGGCACGTGGGACAGCCTTGTGGGAAAGCCTCGTGGAAAAAATTCGTGGGAAAGCCTCGTGGGAAAGCCTCGAGGAAAGCCACAGATCCCTTGATCCACGCGAAGGGAAGGGTGGCAGTTCTGCTACAGCTCGGAGGAAAGCGAACGTGCATGCCCCCACTCGAGACGAGGACTGACTCCCCTGGGAGACTCCAGAAGTACCGCAAGATGCATGTCAGCACTGGAGAGGAATCCTCAGGTTCCGGCACCGACTCCACACAAGGTCTTAGGCCCCGGCGTCCAAAGGGAGAGGAATCCCGAGAGGACCCCGAGCAACTCGCATGGGGACTGGCCTTTCCTGAGGACACAGAGCGGGTCCCTGAGGTCCCCGTCGTAAGTCGAAAGCACCAGCCGCAACTCGAGAAAATCCTGGAGGTTCTCCCTCCAGGCGAGATGAGGCCCTTTTTCCTCTGAGGCGTCTGGAGGCTAATCATACCTAACCTCTGGAACTTCCAAAGGGTCCTTCACACACTTGCTACAACTCAAGAAGTTCCCCAACATACGCTGACTCCACTCGAGAGGAAGCACGAGAGTCCCGCCCACATGCAGAGGAGCCCCGTTTCCGCCTCGTACATCGCGGTCAGGTATCCTTTCTTGTATGTATGTTCGGAAAGAATTCCCGGTGTTCCCGTCGTCATCTCTCATGAGGAGGCGCTCTCCACAGGAAAGGCGAGAGAAACTCCAGTGTCATGACATCATTCCAAGAGTCCCCCAGATAGCTCAGTGTGCCGGTGTCCAGGCAAGCTGCATCCAGGGAATTCAACGGATGGACGGCGTTGACATGGAAAGTCTTGTGTATTTATTAATGTAAGATTAGATTAAGAAATTATAGGGTAGTAAGAAGATTAACTGGAGAAAAAGGCTGAATAGCTAGGTTTACGCGGAAGGCCAATAAAATTCCCGACAAGGAATTTTCTGGCCGGACTCTGGGAATGGTGGCACGACCCTCGAGTTCATCTTGCCTTTCCTGTGGAGAGCGCCTCCTCTTGAGATGCGCCCGGGAACGCCGGAGAATTCTTTCCCGACCACGCCGGGAAAGGATCCCTCCTCTGGATCTATCAGGCCCGAAACGGGGCTCCTCTGGATGTGGGTGGGACTCTCGTGCTTCCTCTCGAGTGGAGACGGGTATGTCGGGGATCTTCCTGAGTTGCAGCAAGGGTGTGAAGGACCCTTTGGAAGTTCCAGAAGTTAGGTGTGATTAGTCTCGAGACGCCTCAGCGGAAATGGGCCTCATCTCGGCCTGGAGGGGAGAACCTCCTGGATTTTCTCGAGTTGCGGCAGGTGCTCTCGACTTACGACGGGGACCTCAGGGACCCGCTCTGGTGGCCTCAGGAAAGGCCAGTCCCCATGCGAGTTGCTCGGGGGCCTCTCGGGATTCCTCTCCCTCGATGCCGGGGCCTAAGATCTTCTGTGGAGTCGGTGCCGGAACCTGAGGATTCCTCTCCAGTGCTGACATGGATCTTGGGGTACTTCTGGAGTCTCCCCAGGGGAGTCAGTCCTCTTCTCGGAGTGGGGGCATGCACGTGCTCTTTCCTCCCGAGCTGTAGCAGCAGTGTCACGCTTCCCTTTCGCGTGGATCAAGGGATCTGTGGCTTTCCCTCTAGGCTTTCCCACCAGGCTTTCCACACAGGGCTGTCCCATGTGCCACCGTGGTGTGAGTCGATCCTCGGCTTGAAAGTCGAGGCAGTGCAGGGAAAACAGGTTTCCCTGGAATGGACTGAGACATCTGGGGGACTCTGGGAATGGTTGCACGACCCTGGAGTTCCTCTCGCCTTTTCTGTGGAGAGCCCCTCCTCTTGAGATGTGACGGAACGCCGGGAATTCCTTCCTGAACAAGCAGGGAAAGGATCCCTTCTCTGGAGCTAGGAGGCGGAAACGGGGCTCCTCTGGATGTGGGCGGAACTCTCGTGCTTCCTCTCGAGTGGAGACGGGTATGTCGGGGAACTTCTTGAGTTGCAGCAAGGATGTGAAGGACCCTTTGGAAGTTCCAGAGGTTTGGTGTGATTAGCCTCAAGAAGCCTCAGCGCAAATGGGCCTCATCTCGCCTGGAGGGGAGAACCTCCTGGATTTTCTCGAGTTGCGGCAGGTGCTCTCGACTTACGACGGGGACCTCAGGGACCCGCTCTGGTGGCCTCAGGAAAGGCCAGTCCCCATGCGAGTTGCTCGGGGGCCTCTCGGGATTCCTCTCTCGTGGATGCCGCTGCCTAAGACCTTGTGTGGAGTCGGTGCCGGAACCTGAGGATTCCTCTCCAGTGCTGACATGGATCTTGGGGTACTTCTGGAGTCTCCCACAGGGGAGTCAGTCCTCGTCTCCAATGGGGGCATGCACGTGCTCTTTCCTCCCGAGCTGTAACAGCAGTGTCACGCTTCCCTTCACGTGGATCAAGGGATCTGTGGCTTTCCCCTCGAGGCTTTCCCACGAGGCTTTCCCACGAGGCTTTCCTACAGGGCTGTCCCACGTGCCACCGTGGTGTGAGTCGATCCTCGGCTTGAAACTCGACGCAGTGCAGGGAAAATAGGTTTCCCTAGAATGGACTGAAACATCTGGGGGACTCAGGAATGGTGGCACGACCCTGGAGTTCCTCTCGCCTTTCCTGTAGAGAGCGCCTCCTCTTGAGATGCGACGGGAACGTGGGGAATTCTTTCCCGACCACGCAGGAAAAGGATCCCTCCTCTTGAGCTAGGAGGCAGAAACGGGTCTCCTCTGGATGTGGGCGGGACTCTCGTGCTTCCTGCTCGAGTGGAAACGGTTAAGTCGGGGAACTTCTTGAGTTGCAGCAAGGGTGTGAAGGACCCTTTGGAAGTTCCAAATGTTAGGTGTGATTAGCTTTGAGATGCCCCAGCGGAAATGGGCCTCACCTCTCCTGGAGGGGAGAACCTCTTGGATTTTCTCGAGTTGCGGCAGGTGCTCTCAACTTAAGACGGGCGATCCTCAGGGACCCGCTCTGGTGGTCCTCAGGAAAGGCCAGTCCCCAAGTGAGTTGCTCTGGGGCCTCTCGGGATTCCTCTCCCGTCGATGCCGGGCCTAAGACCTTGTGTGGAGTGGGTGCCAGAACCTGAGGATTCCTCTCCAGTGCTGACATAGATCTTGGGTACTTCTGGAGTCTCCCCAGGGGAGTCAGTCCTCGTCTCGAGTGGGGCATGCACGTGCGATTTCCTCCCGAGCTGTAGCAGCAGTGTCAGGTTTCCCTTCTCGTGAATCAAGGGATCTGTGACTTTCCCTCGAGGCTTTCCCACCAGCTTTCCCACGAGGCTTTCCCACAGGCTGTCCCACGAGGCTTTCCCACAGGGCTGTCACACGTGCCACCGTGGTGTGTAGTAGATCCTCGGCTTGAACGTCGAGGCAGTGCAGGGAAACAGGTTTCCCTGGAATGGACTGAGATCTTCTGGGGGAAGCTCTGGAAATGGTGGCACGACCCTGGAGTTCCTCTCGCCTTTCCTGTGGAGAGCGACTGCCTCTTGAGTATGCGACGGGAATGCCGGGAATTCTATCCCGACCACGCAGGGAAAGGATCCCTCCTCTCGAGCTAGGAGGAGGAAACGGGGCTCCTCTGGATGTGGCCGGGACTCTCGTGATTCCTCTCGAGTGGAGACGGGTATGTCGGGGAACTTCTTGAGTTGCAGCAAGGGTGTGAAGGACCCTTTGGAAGTTCCAGATGTTAGATGTGATTAGCCTCAAGTCGCCTCAGCGGAAATGGGCCTCATCTCGCCTGGAGGGGAGAACCTCCTGGATTTTCTCGAGTTGAGGCAGGTGCTCTCGACTTACGACGGGGACCTCAGGGACCCGCTCTGGTGGCCTCAGGAAAGGCCAGTCCCCATGCGAGTTGCTCGGGGGCCTCTCGGGATCACTCTCCCGTCGATGCTGGGGCCTAAGACCTTGTGTGGAGTCCAGTGCCGGAACCTGAGGATTCCTCTCCAGTGCCGGAACCTGAGGATTCCTCTCTAGTGCTGACATGGATCTTGGGGGTACTTCTGGAGTCTCCCAGGGGAGTCAGTTCTTTTCTCGAATAGGGGCAGGCACGTGCGCTTTCCTCCGAGCTGTAGCAGCAGTGTCCCGCTTCCGTTCGCCGTGGATCAAGGGATCTGTGGCTTTCCCTCGAGGCTTTCCCACGAGGCTTTCCCACGAGGCTTTCCTACAGGGCTGTCCAACGTGCCACCGTGGTGTGAGTCGATCCTCGGCTTGAAAGTCGAGGCAGTGTAGGGAAAAAAGGTTTCCCTGGGAATGGACTGAGACATCTGGGGGACTCTGGGAATGGTTGCACGACCCTGGAGTTCCTTTCGCCTTTCCTGTGGAGAGCGCCTCCTCTTGAGATGCGACGGGAACGCCGAAAATGCTTTCCCGACACGCAGGGAATGGATCGCTACTCTCGAGCTAGGAGGCGGAAACGGGGCTCCTCTGGATGTGGGCGGGACTCGAGTGCTTTCTCTCCAGTGGAGACGGGTATGTCGGGAAACTTCTTGAGTTGCAGCAAGGGTGTGAAGGACCCGTTGGTAGTTCCAGAGGTTAGGTGTGATTAGCCTCGAGACGCCTCAGCGCAAATGGGCCTCATCTCGCCTGGAGGGGAGAACCTCCTGGATTTTCTCGAGTTGCCGCAGGTGATCTCGACTTACCACGGGGACCTCAGGGACCAGCTCTGGTGTCCTCAGGAAAGGCCAGTGACCATGCGAGTTGCTGGGGGCCTCTCGGGATTCCTCTCCCGTCATGCTGGGCCTAAGACCTTGTGAGGAATCAGTTCCGGAACCTGAGGTTTCCTCTCCAGTGCTGACATGGATCTTGGGGTACTTCTGGAGTCTCCCCAGGGGAGTCAGTCCTCGTCTCGAGTGGGGCATGCACGTGCGCTTTCCTCCCGAGCTGTTGCAGCAGTGTCACGCTTCCCTTCGGGTGGATCAAGGGATCTGTGGCTTTCCCCTCGAGGCTTTCCCACGAGGCTTTCCCACAAGGCTTTCCCACAGGTTGTCCCACGTGCCAACGTGGTGTGGAGTCGATCCTCCACTTGAAAATTGAGGCAGTGCAGGGAAAACAGGTTTCCCTGGAATGGACTGAGACATCTGGGAGGACTCTGGGAATGGTGGCACGAACCTGGAGTTCCTCTCGCCTTTCCTGTGGATAGCGCCTCCTCTTGAGATGCGACGGGAACGCCGGGAATTTCTTTCCCGACCACGCAGGGAAAGGATCCTCCTCTCGAGCTAGGAGGCGGAAACGGGGCTCCTCTGGATGTGGGCGGGACTCTCGTGCTTCCTCTCGAGTGGAGACGGGTATGTCGGGGAACTTCTTGAGTTGCAGCAAGGGTGTGAAGGACCCTTTGGAAGTTCCAGAGGTTAGGTGATTAGCCTCGAGACGCCTCAGCGGAAATGGGCCTCATCTCGCCTGGAGGGGAGAACCTCCTGGATTTTCTCGAGTTGCGGCAGGTGCTCTCGACTTACGACGGGGACCTCAGGGACCCGCTCTGGTGGCCTCAGGAAAGGCCAGTCCCATGCGAGTTGCTCGGGGGCCTCTCGGGATTCCTCTCCCGTCGATGCTGGGGCCTAAGACCTTGTGTGGAGTCAGTGCCGGAACCTGAGGATTCCTCTCCAGTGCTGACATGGATCTTGGGGTACTTCTGGAGTCTCCCCAGGGGAGTCAGTCCGTCTCGAGAGGGGGGGCATGCACGTGCGCTTTCCTCCCGAGCTGTAGCAGCAGTGTCACGCTTCCCTTCGCGTGGATCAAGGGATCTGTGGCTTTCCCTCGAGGCTTTCCCGAAGGCTTTCCACGAGGCTTTCCCACAGGGCTGTCCCACCACGTGGTGTGAGTCGATCCTCGGCTTGAAAGTCGAGGCAGTGCAGGGAAACAGGTTTCCCTGGAATGGACTGAGACATCTGGGGGACTCTGGGAATGGTGGCACGACCCTGGAGTTCCTCTCGCCTTTCCTGTGGAGAGCGCCTCCTCTTGAGATGCGACGGGAACGCCGGGAATTCTTTCCCGACCACGCAGGGAAAGGATCCTCCCTCTCGAGCTAGGAGGCGGAAACGGGGCTCCTCTGGATGTGGGCGGACTCTCGTGCTTCCTCTCGAGTGGAGACGGGTATGTCGGGGAACTTCTTGAGTTGCAGCAAGGGTGTGAAGGACCCTTTGGAAGTTCCAGAGTTAGGTGTGATTAGCCTCGAGACGCCTCAGCGGAAATGGGCCTCATCTCGCCTGGAGGGGAGAACCTCCTGGATTTTCTCGAGTTGCGGCAGGTGCTCTCGACTTACGAACTCTGGTAGGAAAGGCCAGTCCCATGCGAGTTGCTCGAAAAGAGGCGTTTCGCTGCAACTCAGAAGTTCCCCGACATACCGTCTCCACTCGAGAGAAGCACGAGAGTCCGCCCACATCCAGAGGAGCCCCGTTTCGCTCCTAGCTCGAGAGGAGGGATCCTTTCCCTGCGTGGTCGGGAAAGAATTCCCGGCGTTCCGTCGCATCTCAAGAGGAGGCGCTCTCCACAGGAAAGGCGAGAGGAACTCCAGGGTCGTGCCACCATTCCAGAGTCCCCCAGATGTCTCAGTCCATTCCAGGGAAACCTGTTTCCCTGCACTGCCTCGACTTTCAAGCCGAGGATCGACTCACACCACGGTGGCACGTGGACAGCCCTGTGGGAAAGCCGTCCTCGTGGGAAAGCCTCGAGGAAAGCCTCGAGGGAAAGCCACAGATCCCTTGATCCACGCGAAGGGAAGCGTGACACTGCTGCTACAGCTCGGGAGGAAAGCGCACGTGCATGCCCCCACTCGAGACGAGGACTGACTCCCTGGGGAGACTCCAGAAGTACCCCAAGATCCATGTCAGCACTGGAGAGGAATCCTCAGGTTCCACGACTCCACACAAGGTCTTAGGCCCGCATCGACGGGAGAGGAATCCCGAGAGGCCCCGAGCAACTCGCATGGGACTGGCCTTTCCTGAGGCCACCAGAGCGGTCCCTGAGGTCCCCGTCGTAAGTCGAGAGCACCTGCCGCAACTCGAGAAAATCCAGGAGGTTCTCCCCTCCAGGCGAGATGAGGCCCATTTCCGCTGAGGCGTCTCGAGGCTAATCACACCTAACCTCTGGAACTTCCAAAGGGTCCTTCACACCCTTGCTGCAACTCAAGAAGTTCCCCGACATACCCGTCTCCACTCGAGAGGAAGCACGAGAGTCCCGCCCACATCCAGAGGAGCCCCGTTTCCGCCTCCTAGCTCGAGAGGAGGGATCCTTTCCCTGCGTGGTCGGGAAAGAATTCCCGCGTTCCGTCGCATCTCAAGAGGAGGCGCTCTCCACAGGAAAGGCGAGAGGAACTCCAGGGTCGTGCCACCATTCCCAGAGTCCCCAGATGTCTCAGTCCATTCCAGGGAAACCTGTTTTCCCTGCACTGCCTCGACTTTCAAGCCGAGGATCGACTCACACCACGGTGGCACGTGGACAGCCTGTGGGAAAGCCTCGTGGGAAAGCCTCGTGGAAAGCCGTCGAGGGAAAGCCCAGATCCCTTGATCCACGCGAAGGGAAGTGAACACTGCTGGCAGCTCGGAGGAAAGCGCACGTGCATGCCCCCACTCGAGACGAGGACTGACTCCCCTGGGGAGACTCCAGAAGTACCCAAGATCCATGTCAGCACTGGAGAGGAATCCTCAGGTTCCGGCACTGACTCCACACAAGGTCTTAGGCCCCGGCATCGACGGGAGAGGAATCCGAGAGGCCCCGAGCAACTCGCATGGGGACTGGCCTTTCCTGAGGCCACCAGAGCGGGTCCCTGAGGTCCCCGTCGTAAGTCGAGAGCACCTGCCGCAACTCGAGAAAATCCAGGAGGTTCTCCCCTCCAGGCGAGATGAGGCCCATTTCCGCTGAGGCGTCTCGAGGCTAATCACACCTAACCTCTGGAACTTCCAAAGGGTCCTTCACACCCTTGCTGCAACTCAAAGAAGTCCCGAAATACCCGTCTCCACTCGAGAGGAAGCACGAGAGTCCGCCCACATCCAGAGGAGCCCCGTTTCTGCCTCCTAGCTCGAGAAGGAGGGATCCTTTCCCTGCGTGGTCGAAAAGAATTCCCGGCGTTTCGTCGCATCTCAAGAGGAGGCGCTCTCCACAGGAAAGGCGAGAGGAACTCCAGGGTCGTGCCACCATTCCAGAGTCCCCAGATGTCTCAGTCCATTCCAGGAAACCTGTTTTCCCTGCACTGCCTCGACTTTCAAGCCGAGCATCGACTCACACGCACGGGGGCACGCGGGACAGCCTGTGGAAAAGCCTCCTGGGAAAGCCTCGAGGAGAA
>NW_017196490.1:0-8480 GCF_001704415.2 Capra hircus
GGTTTTCCCTTGAGGCTTTCCCAGGAGGCTTTCCACGAGGCTTTCTTTCCCACAGGGCTGTCCCACGTGCCACCGTGGTGTGAGTCGATCCTCGGCTTGAAAGTCGAGGCATTGCAGGGAAAACAGGTTTCCCTGGAATGGACAGAGACATCTGGGACTCTGGGAATGGTGGCACGAACTGGAGTTCCTCTCGCCTTTCCTGTGAGAGAGCCTCCTCTTGAGATGCGACGGAACGCCGGGAATTCTTTCCGACCACGCAGGAAAGGATCCCTCCTCTCGAACTAGGAGGCGGAATCGGGGCTCCTCTGGATGTGGGCGGGACTCTCGTGCTTCCTCTCTCTGGAGACGGGTATGTCGGGGAACTTCTTGAGTTGCAGCAAGGGTGTGAAGGACCCTTTGGAAGTTCCAAGGTTAGGTGTGATTAGCCCGATATGCCTTAGTGGAAATGGGCCTCATCTCGCCTGGAGGGAAGAACCACCTGGATTTCTCAGTTGAGGCAGGTGCTCACAACTTACGACGGGACCTCAGGGACCTGCTCTGGTGGCCTCAGGAAAGACCAGTCCCCATGCGAATTGCTCGGGGCCTTTCGGATTCCTCTCCCGTCGATGCCGGGCCTAAGACCTTGTGTGGAGATGGTGCCAGAACCTGAGGATTCCTCTCCAGTGCTGACATGGATCTTGGGGGTACTTCTGGAGTCTCCCCAGGGGAGTGAGTCCTTGTCTCGAGTGGGGGCATGCACGTGCGCTTTCCTCCCGATATGTAGCAGCAGTGTCATGCTTCCCTTCGCGTGGATCAAGGGATCTGTGGCTTTCCCTCGAGGCTTTCCAAGAGGATTTCCCACGAGGCTTTCCGACAGGGCTATCCCACGTGCCACCGTAGTGTGAGTCGATCCTCCGTGAAATTCGAGCAGTGCAGGAAAAACAGTTTCCTCTGGAATGGACTGAGACATCTGGGCGACTCTGTGAATGGTGGCACGACCCTGGAGTTCCTCTCGCCTTTCCTGTGGAGAGCGCTTCCCCTTGAAATGCGAGCGGAATGGCGGGTATTATTTCCTGACCAAGCAGGGAAAGGATCCCTCATGTCGAGCTTCGATACCAAAACGGCGTCTCCTCTGGATGTGGGCGGGACCCTCGTGCTTCCTCTCGAGTGGAGACGGGTATGTCGGGGAACTTCTTGAGTTGCCAGCAAGGACCCTTTTGAATTTCCAGAATTTAGGTGTGATGAGCCTCCAGACGCCTCCGAGGAAATGGGCCTCATCTCGCCTGGAGGGGAGAACCTCCTGGATTTACTAGAGTTGGGCAGGGTCTCTCGAGTTACGACAGGGACCTCAGGGACCCGCTCTGGTGGCCTCAGGAAAGGCCAGTGCCCATGGGAGTTGCAAGAGGGCCTTTCGGGATTCCTCTCCCGTCGATGCTGGGGCCTAAGACCTTGTGTGGAGTCGATGCCGGAAACTGAGGATTTCTCTCCAGTGCTGACATGGATCTTGGGGTACTTCTGGAGTCTCCCCAGGGGAGTCAGACCTCGACTCGAGTGGGGGCAGGCACGTGCGCTTTCCTCCCGAGCTCCTGCAGGAGTGTTACGCTTCCCTTCACGTGGATCAAGGGAGCAGTGGCTTTCCCTCGATGCTTTCCCACGAGGCTTTCCCACAGGGCTGTCCCACGTGCCACCGTGGTGAGAGTCGATCCTCGGCTTGAAAGTCGAGGCAGTGCAGGGAAAACAGTTTTCCCTGGAATGGACTGAGACATCTGGGGGACTGTGGGAATGGTGGCACGACGCTGGAGTTCCTCTCGCCTTTCCTGAGGAGAGTGCCTCCTCTTGAGATGCGACGGGAACGCCGGGAATTCTTTCCCAACCACGCAGCGAAAGCATCCCACCTCTCGAGCTATGAGGCGGAAACGGGGCTCATCTGGATGTGGGCAGGACTCTTGTGCTTCCTCTCGATTGGAGACGGGTATGTCGGGGAACTTCTTGAGTTGCAGCGAGGGTGTGAAGGACGCTTTGGAAGTTCCAGATGTTAGCTGTGATTAGCCCCAAGACGCCTCAGCGGAAATGGGCCTCATCTCGCCTGGAGGGGAGAACCTCCTGGATTTTCTCCAGAGTCAGGTGCTCACAACTTACGACCGGGACCTCAGGGACCTGCTCTGGTGACCTCAGGAAAGACCAGTCCCCATGCGAATTGCTCGGGGGCCTCTCAGGATTCCTCTCCCGTCGATGCCAGGGCCTAAGACATTGTGTGGAGATGGTGCCGGAATCTCAGGATTCCTCTCCAGTGCTGACAAGGATCTTAAGGGACTTCTGGAGTCTCCCCAGGGAAGTCAGTCCTCGTCTCCAGTGGTGGCATGCACGTGCGCTTTCCTCCCGAGCTGTAGCAGCAGTGTCACGCTTCCCTTGGCGTGGATCAAGGGATCTGTGGCTTTCCCTCGAGGATTTCCCACGAGGTTTTCCCACGAGGCTTTCCCACAGGGCTGTCCCACGTGCCACCGTGGTGTGAGTCGATCCTCGCTTGAAAGTCGAGGCAGTGCAGGGAAAACAGGTTTCCCTGGAATGGACTGAGATATCTGGGGGACTCTGGGAATGGTGGCACGACCCTGGAGTTCCTCTCGCCTTTCCTGTGGAGAGCGCCTCCTCTGGAGATGCGACGGTAACCCCAGGAATTCTTTCCTGACACACAGTGAAAGGATACCTCGTCTCGAGCTATGAGGGAGAAAAGGGGCTCCTCTGGATGTGGGCGGGACTCTCGTGCTTCCTGTCGAGTGGAGACGGGTATGTCGGGGAACTTCTTGAGTTGCAGCAAGGGTGTGAAGGACCCTTTGGAAGTTCCAGAGGTTAGGTGTGATTAGCTTCGAGACGCCTCAGCGGAAATGGGCCTCATCTCACCTGGAGGGGAGAATATCCTGGATTTTATCGAGTTTTGGCAGGTGCTCTCGAATTACGACGGGGACCTCAGTGATCCGCTCTGGTGGCCTCAGGAAAGGCCAGTCCCCATGCAAGTTGCTAGGGGGCCTCTCGGGATTCCTCTCCCGTCGAAGCCGGGGCCTAAGTCGTTGTGTGGAGTCGGTGCCGGAACCTGAGGATTCCTCTCCAGTGCTGAAATGGATCTTGGGGTACTTCTGGAGTCTCCCCAGGGGAGTCAGTACTCGTCTCGAGTGGGGGCATGCACGTGCGCTTTCCCCCCGAGCTCTAGCAGCAGTGATACGCTTCCCTTCGCGTGGATCAAGGGATCAGTGCCTTTCCCTAGAGGCTTTCCCACAAGCCTTTCCCACGAGGCTTTCCCACGGGCCTTTCCCACAGTGCTGTCCCACGTGCCACCGTGGTGTGAGTCGATCCTCGGCTTGAAAGTCGAGGCATTGCAGGGAAAACAGGTTTCCCTGGAATGGACAGAGACATCTGGCTGACTCTGGGAATGGTGGCACGAACCTGGATTTCCTCTCGCTTTTCCTGTGGAGAGCGCCTCCTCTTGAGATGCGACGGGAACGCCGGGAATTCTTTCCCGACCACGCAGGAAAGGATCCCTATCTCGATCTAGGAGGCGGAAACGGGGCTCCTCTAGATGTGAGCGGGACTCTCGTGCTTCCTCTCCACTGGAGACTGGTATGTCGGGGAGCTTCTTGAGTTGCAGCAAGGATGTGAAGGACCCTTTGGAAGTTCCACAAGTTAGGTGTGATTAGCCTGGATATGGCTCAGCAGAAATGGGCCTCATCTCGCCTGGAGGGAAGAACCACCTGGATTTTCTCCAGTTGAGGCAGGTGCTCACAACTTACGACCAGGACATCAGGGACCTGCTCTGGTGGCCTCAGGAAAGACCAGTCCCCATGCGAATTGCTCGGGGGCCTCTCGGGATTCCTCTCCCGTCGATGCCGGGGCCTAAGTCCTTGTGTGGAAATGGTGCCAGAACCTGAGGATTCCTCTCCAGTGCTGACATGGATCTTGGGATACTTCTGGAGTCTCCCCAGGGGAGTCAGTCCTTGTCTCGAGTGGGGGCATGCACGTGCGCTTTCCTCCCGAGATGTAGCAGCAGTGTCATGCTTCCCTTCGCGTGGATCAATGGATCTGTGGCTTTCCCTCGAGGCTTTCCCAAGAGGATTTCCCCCGAGGCTTTCCCACAGGGCTATCCCACGTGCCACCGTGGTTTGAGTCGATCCTCGCCGTGAAATTCGAGGCAGTGCAGGGAAAACAGTTTCCTCTGGAATGGACTGAGACATCTGGGCGACTCTGTGAATGGTGGCTCGACCCTGGAGTTCCTCTCGCCTTTCCTGTGGAGAGCGCTTCCCCTTGAAATGCGAGCGGAATGGCGTGTATTATTTCCTGACCAAGCAGGGAAAGGATCCCTCATGTCGAGCTTCGATACCAAAACGGCGTCTCCTCTGGATGTGGGCGGGACCCTCGTGCTTCCTCTCGAGTGGAGACGGGTATGTCGGGGAACTTCTTGAGTTGCAGCAAGGACCCTTTTGAATTTCCAGAATTTAGGTGTGATGAGCCTCCAGACGCCTCAGAGGAAATGGGCCTTATCTCGCCTGGAGGGGAGAACCTCCTGGATTTTCTAGAGTTGGGCAGGGTCTCTCGAGTTACGGCAGGGACCTCAGGGACCCGCTCTGGTGGCCTCAGGAAAGACCAGTGCCCATGGGAGTTGCAAGGGCGTCTTTCGGGATTCCTCTCCGGTCGATGTCGGGGCCTAAGACCTTTTGTGGAGTCGGGGCTGGAACCTGAGGATTCCTCTTCAGTGCTGACATGAATCTTGGCTTACTTCTGGAGTTTCCCCTGGGGAGTCTGTGCTCATCTCATGTGGGGGCATGCACGTGAGCTCTCCTCAGGAACTGTAGCAGCAGTGTCACACTTCCCGTCGTGTGGATCAAGGGATCTGTGGCTTTCCCTCGAGGCTTTCCGACGAGGCTTTCCCACAGGGCTGACCCACGTTCCATGGTGTAGTGTGTGGATCCTCGGCGTGAAAGTAGAGGCAGTGCAGGGAAAGCAAGTTCCTCTGGAATGGACTGACATCTGGGGTCCCTTGGAATTGTGGCACGACACTGGGGTTTCTCTCGCTTTTCCTGTTGAGAGCGCCTCCTCTTGAGTTGCGACGGGAAAGCCGGGAATTCTTTCCAGACGAAGCTGGAAAAGAATCCGTCATCTAGAGCTACGAGGTGGAAGCCAGGCTCCTCTGGATGTGGGCGGGACTCTCGTGCTTCCTCTCGAGTGGAGACGGGTATGTCGGGGAAATTCTTGAGTTGCAGCAAGTGTGGGAAGGACCCTTTGGAAGTTCCAGAGGTTAGGTGTGTTTAGCCTCAAGACGCCTCAGCGGAAATGGGCCTCATCTCGCCTGAAGGGGAGAACCTCCTGGATTTTCTCGAGTTGTGGCAGGTGCTATCGAGTTACGACAGGGACCTCAGGGACCCGCTCTGGTTGCCTCAAGAAAGGCCAGTCGCCATGCGAGTTGCTAGGGGTCCTCTCAGGATTCCTCTCCCGTCGATGCCAGGGCCTAAGACCTTTTGTGGAGTTGTGTTCAGAACCTGAGGATTCCTCTCCAGGGCTGACATGCATCTAGGGTACTTCTGGAGTCTGCCCTGGGGAGTCAGTCATCGGCTCGAGTGGGGTCATGCACGTGCGCTTTCCTTCCGAGAGGTAGCAGCAGTGTAACGCTTCCATTCGCATGGATCAAAGGATCTGTGGCTTTCCCTCGGAGGCTTTCCCACGAGGCTTTCCAACAGGGGTGTCCCACGTGCCACCGTAGTGTGAGTCAATCCTCCGCGTGAATGTCGAGGCAGTGCAGGGAAAACAGGTTTTCCCTGTAATGGACTGAGACATCTGGGGGACTCTTGGAATGTTGGCACGACCCTGGAGTTCCTCTCGCCTTTCCTGTTGAGAGCGCCTCCTCTTGATATGCGGCGGGAACGGCGGGAATCCTTTCCGATGAAGCAGGGAAAGGATCCCTCATTTCGAACTACGAGGCGGAAATGGGGCTCCTCTGGATGTGGGCGGGACCTCCCGTGCTTCCTCTCGAGTGGAAGACGGGTTTTGTCGGGGAACTTCTTGAGTTGCAGCAAAGGGTGTGAAGGACCCTTTGGAAGTTCCACAGGTTAGGTGTGATTAGCCTCGAGACACCTCAGCGGAAATGGGCCTCATCTCGCCTGGAGGGGAGAACCTCCTGGATTTTACCGAGTTGTGGTAGGTGCTCTCGAGTTACGACGGGGACCTCAGGGACTCGCTCTGGTGGCCTCAGGAAAGGCCAGTCCCCATGCGAGTTACCATGGGGCCTATAGGGATTCCTCTCCCATCGATGCCGGTGCCTAAGACCTTGTGTGGAGTCGGGGCCAGACCCTGAGGATGCCTCTCCAGTGCTGACATGAATCTTTCCATACTTCTGGAGTCTCACCAGGGGAGTCAGTCCTCATCTCGTGTGGGGGCATGCACCTGCGATTTCCTCACAAGCTGTAGCAGCAGTGTCACGCTTGCCGACATGTGGTTCAAGGGATCAGTCGCTTTGCATCGAGGCTTTCCCACGAGGCTTTCGAACAGGGCTGTCCCACATGTCACGGTGGTGTGAGTCTATCCTCGGCGTGAACGTCGAGGCAGTGAAGGGAAAGCAGGTTCTTCTGGAATGGACGGAGACATCTGGGGGACTCTTGGAATGCTGGCAAGGCCCTGGAGTTCCTCTCGCCTTTCCTGTGGAGAGTGCCTCCTCTTGAGATGCGACGGGGAAGCCCGGGAATTCTTTCCCGACGATGAAGGGAAAGGATCCCTCTTCTCGAGCTACGAGGCGGAAACGGGGCTCCGCTGGATGTGGGTGGGACCCTCGTCCTTCCTCTCGAGTGGAGATGGGTATGTCCGAGAACTTCTTGACTTGCAGCAAGGGTGTGAAGGACCCTTTCGAAGTTCCAGAGGTTAGTTGTGATTAGCCTCGAGACGCCTCAGCGGAAATGGGTCGCCTTTGGAGAGGGAGAACCTCCTGGATTTTCTCGAGTTGCAGCTTCCTCTCGAAGTAGGCCCCATGTCCCCTTGGGGAGGGTGTCATGCCTCTTTTCTCCTCACTGCCAAAGGGTGGAGCCAAGCTCGCTCTGTCAGAGGTACAAAAACAGCAATTGAATGGATTTTCAAGCTCTTGCTAGGCTGCACCCTTTCAGGGCCCACTTTACTGAAACAGGTGCTCTGTGGCCCCTGGTTGGGTATGCAGGTTCACAAACAGGGTGAGATCCTGTCCAAGCCAAGAATTTTCCTGAAAGACCTAGGCTCACTAGAGCTCTCCTCCGGAGCAAAGGGGATAGAGGAGATGTATGGAGGAGTCTTTGCCTTTCCCTGTGAGTGTGGGGCTACTCCCTACGGCCCCAGGCTCAGAGATAACTGCCTCTAAGAAAGGAATGGCAAGAAGCGCTATTCTTGGAGGTTGGGACAGGGAGTTCGCAGCATGTGGGGAAAGAAAGACTTCTTCGGGGAAGAAGAGGCAACCACCGGGGTGTGTTTGCAAGCCTCTATTTGGAAGGAACAGGTTTGCTTATACAACTCAAGACCTCCAGATCTGCTCAGAGGACTGAAGTTCCAGAGACAGGGCCATGTATCTTCCCTTCCCTTTGAGATCCTTGCAAAGACATTCCTAGCAGATCGTGGGAGTGCCCATGAAGAAGCAAGCAGCGGGAGTGTGCTTGACATCACTGGCTGCCTACCTGGGCTCAGCTCCTCAAGGGCCTTTCTCTCCTGGTAGGCCCTATGTCCCCTTTGGGAGAGGGTGGTGCCCTCTTCCCTCCACACTGCCAAAGGGTGGAGGTGGAGCAAACTCGTTCTCTCCGAGGTAAAAAAAAAAAGACAAATTGGATGGATTTTTAAGCTCTTGCTATGCTGCACCCCTCCAGACCCACTCGAGCAAAACAGGTGCCCTGTGGCCCCTAGGTCGGGTATGCAGGTTCACACACCGGGTGTGATCCCGTCAAAGCCAAGAATTTTCCTGACAGACCTAGGCTCACTAGAGCTCTCCTCCAGAGGAAAGGGGACAAAAAGACGTGTGTGTGGAGGTGGCTCTGCCTTTCCAGGTCCCAATCTCAGGGATAACTGCCCCTAAGAAAGGAACTGCTGCTGCTGCTGCTGTTAAGTTGCTTCAGTCGTGTTCAACTCTGTGCGACGCCATAGACGGTAGCCCACTAGGCTCCCCCGTCCCTGGGATTCTCCAGGCAAGAACAGTAAGTGGGTTGCCATTGCCTTCTCCAATGCATGAAAGTGAAAATGAAAGTGCAGTCGCTCAGTCGTGTCCGACCCTCAGCGACCCCACGGACTGCAGCCTACCAGGCTTCTCCGTCCATAGGATTTTCTGAAAGGAACTGCAAGAAGCGCTTTTCCAGGGACTGGGAAAGGGAGTTCGCAGGATGTGGGGAAAGAGAGCCTCCTTCGGGGAAGAATAGGCGGCCACTTGTTTTGTGTTGCAAACCTCTATTTGGAAGGAACAGGTTAGCTTATACAAAGGAGACCTCCAGATCTGCTCAGAGGAAAGTTGCAGAGGC
>NW_017196491.1:0-8480 GCF_001704415.2 Capra hircus
GACCCAAGCAACTCGCAGGGGGACTGGCCTTTCCTGAGGCTGCCAGAGCGGGTCCCTGAGGTCCCCTCTAAGTCAAGAGCACCTGCCGCAACTCGAGAAAATTCAGGAGGTTCTCCCCTCCAGGCCGAGATGAGGCCCATTTCAGCTGAGCTTCTCGAGGCTAATCACACCTAACCTCTGGAACTTCCAAAGGGTCCTTCACACCCTTGCTGCAACTCAAGAAGTTCCCGATATACCCGTCTCCACTGGAGAGGAAGCACGGAGAGTCCCGCCACATCCAGGAGGAGCCCCGTTTCCGCCTCATAGCTGGAGAGGAGAGATCCTTTCCCTGCGTGGTCTGGAAAGAATTCCCGGCGTTTCCCGTCGCATCTCAAGATGAGGTGCTCTCCACAGGAAAGGCGAGAGGAAACTCCAGGGTCGTGCCACCATTCCCAGAGTCCCCCAGATGTCTCAGTCCATTCCAGGGAAACCTGTTTTCCCTGCACTGCCTCGACTTTCAAGCCGAGGATCGACTCACACCACGGTGGCACGTGGGACAGCCTGTGGGAAAGCCTCGTGGGAAAGCATCATGGGAAAGCCTCGTGGGAAAGCCTCGAGGGAAAGCCACTGATCCATGATCCACGCGACGGGAGGGTGACACTGCTGCTACAACGCGGGAGGAAAGCGCACGTGCATGCCCCCACTGAGAGGATGACTGACTCCCCTGGGGAGATTCCAGAAGTACCCTAAGATCCATGTCAGCACTGGAGAGGAATCCTCAGGTTCCAGCACCGACTCCACACAAGGTCTTAGGCCCTGGCATCGAAGGGAGAGGAATCCCAAGAGGCTACTCGCATGGGGACCGGCCTTTCCTGAGGCCACCAGAGTGGGTCCCTGAGGTCCCCGTCTTAAGTCGAGAGCACCTGCAGCAACTCGAGAACATCCAGGTGGTTCTCCCCTCCAGGCGAGATGAGGCCCATTTCCGTTGAGGCGTCTCGAGGCTAATCACACCTAACCTCTGGAACTTCCAAAGGGTCCTTCACACGCTTGCTGCAACTCAAGAAGTTCCCCGACATACCAGTCTCCACTCGAGAGGAAGCACGAGGGTCCCGCCCACATCCAGAGGAGCCTGGTTTCCACCTCGTAGCTTGAGATTAGGGATTCTTTTCCTGCTTCGTCTGGAAAGATTTCCCGGCTTTCCCGTCGCATCTCAAGAAGAGGCGCTCTCAATAGGAAAGGCGAGAGAAACCCCAGTGTCGTGCCACAATTCCAAGGGACCCCCATATGTCTCAGTCCATTCCAGAGGAACTTGTTTTCCCTGCACTGCCTCTTCTTTCACGCCGAGGATCCTCTCACTCCACCATGGCATGTCCCACGTGGGACAGCCCTGTGGGAAAGCCTCGTCGGAAAGCCTCGAGGGAAAGCCACAGATCCCTTGATCCCGCGACGGGAAGTGTGACACTGCTGCTACAGTTCGTGAGGAAAGCTCACGTGCATGCCCCCACACGAGATGAGCACTGACTCCCCAGGAGAGACTCCAGAAGTACCCCAAGATCCATGTCAGCACTGGAGAGGAAACCTCAGGTTCCAGCCCCGACTCCACACAAGGTCTTAGGCCCCGACATCGACGGGAGAGGAATCCCGAAAGGCCGCCTTGCAACTCCCATGGGCACTGGCCTTTCCTGAGGCCACCAGAGCGGGTCCCTGTGGTCCCCGTCGTAACTCGAGAGACCCTGCCCAACTCTAGAAAATCCAGGAGGTTCTCCGCTCCAGGCGAGATGAGGCCCATTTCCTCTGAGGCGTCTAGAGTCTCATCACACCTAAACTCTGGAAATTCAAAAGGGTCCTTGCTGCAACTCAAGAAGTTCCCCGACATACCCGTCTCCACTCGAGAGGAAGCACGAGGGTCCCGCCCACATCCAGAGGAACCCCGTTTCGCCTGGTAGCTCGAGATGAGGGATCCTATCCTTCTTAGTCAAGAAAGATTTTTCAGCGTTCCCGTGGCCTCTCAAGAGCAAGGGCTCTCAATAGGAAAGGCGAGAGGAACTCCAGGGTCGTGCCACCATTCCAAGAGTCCCCCAGATATCTCAGTCCATTTCAGAGGAACCTGTTTTCCCCACAATGCCTCGACTTTCACGCCGAGGATCCACTCACACCATGGTGGCACGTGGGACAGCCTTTGGGAAAGCCTCGTGGGAAAGCCACAGATCCCTTGATCCCCGCGAAGGGAAGCGTGACACATCTGCTACACTGTCCCTGAGGTCACGGTCGTATGTTGAGAGCACCTGCCGCAACTCGAGAAAATCCAGGAGGTTCTCTGCTCCAGTCGAGATGAGGCCCATTTTCTCTGTGGCGTCTCGAGAGTAATCACACCTAAACTCTGGAACTTCCAAGGGGTCCTACACACCCTTGCCACAACTCAGGAGGTTCCCCAATATACCCGTCTCCACTCCAGAGGAAGCACGAGGGTCCGGCCTCCTCCAGAGGAGCTCCGTTTCCGCCTCCAATCTCGAGATGAGGGATCCTTCCCTGCTTCCTCGGGAAAGAATTCCCAACGTTTCCGACGCATCTCAAGAGGAGGTGCGCTGCACAGGAAAGGCGAGAGGAACTCATGGGTCGTGCCACCATTCCAAGTGCCCCCAGATGTCTCCGTCCATTCCAGAGGATCCTGTTTTCCCTGCACTGCTTCGACTTTCATGCCGAGGATCGGCTCACCCCACGGTGGCACGTGGGAGAGCCCTGTGGGAAAGCCTCGTGGGACAGCCTCGAGGGAAAGCCACAGATCCCTTGATCCACGCGACGGGAAGCGTGACACTGCTGCTACATCTCGGGAGGAAAGCGCCCGAGCATGCCCCCTCGAGACGAGGACTGAATCCCCTGGGGAGACTCCAGAAGTACCCCAAGATTCATGTCAGCACTGGAGAGGTATCCTCAAGTTCTGACACTGACTCCACACAAGGTCTTAGGCCCAGGCATCGAAGGGAGAGGAATCCCAAGAGGCCCCTGAGCAACTCGCATGATGACTGGCCGTTCCTGAGGCCACCAGAGCTGGTCCCTGATGTCCCCGTTGTAAGTCGAGAGCACCTGCCGCAACTCGAGAAAATCCAGGAGGTTCTCCCCTCCAGGCGAGATGAGGCCCATTTCTCTGAGGCATCTCGAGGTTAATCACACCTAACCTCTGGAACTTCCAAAGGGTCCTTCACACCCTTGCTGCAACTCAAGAAGTTCCCCGACATACCCGTCTCCACTCGAGAGGAAGCAAGAGAGTCCCGCCCACATCCAGAGGAGACCCGTTTCCGCCTCCTAGATCCAGAGGAGCGATCCTTTCCCTGCGTGTTCGGGAAAGAATTCCCGGCGGTCCTGTCGTATCTCAAGAGGAGGCGCTCTCCACAGGAAAGGCGAGAGGAACTCCAGGGTCGTGCCACCATTCCCAGAGTCCCCCAGATGTCTCAGTCCACTCCAGGGAAACCTGTGTTACCTGCACTGCCTCGACTTTCAAGCCGAGGATCGACTCACACCACGGTGGCACGTGGGACAGCCCTGTGGGAAAGCCTCGTGGGAAAGCCTCGTGGGAATGCCTCGAGGGAAAGCCACAGATCCCTTGATCCACGCGAAGGGAAGCGTGACACTGCTGCTACAGCTCGGGAGAAAAGCACACGTGCATGGCCCCACTCGAAACGAGGACTGACCCCCCTGGGGAGACTCCAGAAGTACCCCAGGATCCATATCAGCAATGGAGAGGAATCCTCAGGTTCCGGCACCGACTCCACACAAGGTCATAGGCCCCGGCATCGACGGGAGAGGAATCCCGAGAGGCCCCCGAGCAACTCGCATGGGGACTGGCCTTTCCTGAGGCCACCAGAGCGGGTCCCTGAGGTCCCCGTCGTAAGTCGAGAGCACCGGCCGCAACTCGAGAAAATCCAGGAGGTTCTCCCGTCCAGGCGAGATGAGGCCCATTTCCAATGAGGCGTCTCGAGGCTAATCACACCTAACTTCTGGAACTTCCAAAGGGTCCTTCACATCCTTGCTGCAACTCAAGAAGTTTCCCGACATACACGTCTCCACTCAAGAGGAAGCACGAGAGCCCCGCCCACATCCAGAGGAGCCCCTTTTCCGCCTCATAGCTCGAGAGGAGGGATCCTTTCCCTGCGTGGTCGGGAATGAATTCCCAGACTTGCCATAGCAGCTCAAGAGGGGGCTCTTCACAGGAAAGGCGAGAGGAACTCCAGGGTCGTGCCACCATTCCCAGAGTCTCCCAGATGTCTCAGTCCATTCCAGGGAAACCTGTTTTCCTGGCACTGCCTCCACTTTCAAGCCGAGGGTTGACTCACACAACGGTGGCACGTGGGATAGCCCTGTGGTAAAGCCTCGTGGGAAACCCTGGTGGGTAAGCCTCGAGGGAAAGCCACAGATCCCTTGATCCACGCGAAGGGAAGCATAACACTCCTGCTACATCTCGGGAGGAAAGCGCACAAGCATGCCCCCACTCGAGACGAGGACTGACTCCCCTGGGGAGACTCCAGAACTGCCCCAAGATTCATGTCAGCACTGGAGAGGTATCCTCAAGTTCTGACACTGACTCCACACAAGGTCTTAGGCCCGGCATCGACGGGAGAGGAATCCCGAGAGGCCCTCTAGCAACCTGCATGGGGACTGGCCTTTCCTGAGGCCACCAGAGCGGGTCCCTGAGGTCCCCGTCTTAAGTCCAGAGCACCTGCCGCAACTCGAGAAAATCCAGGAGGTTCTCCCCTCCAGGCGAGATGAGGCCCATTTCAGCTGAGGCTTCTCGAGGCTAATCACACCTAACCTCTGGAACTTCCAAAGGGTCCTTCACACCCTTGCTGCAACTCAAGAAGTTCCCCGACATACCCGTCTCCACTCCAGGGAAGCACGAGGGTCCCGCCCACATCCAGAGGAACCCCGTTTCCGCCTGGTAGCTCGAGATGAGGGATCCTATCCTGCTTAGTCAGGAAAGATTTTTCAGCGTTCCCGTGGCCTCTCAAGAGCAAGGGCTCTCAATAGGAAAGGAGAGAGGAACTCCAGGGTCGTGCCACCATTCCAAGAGTCCCCCAGATATCTCAGTCCATTTCAGAGGAACCTGTTTTCCCCTCAATGCCTCGACTTTCACGCCGAGGATCCACTCACACCATGGTGGCACGTGGGACAGCCCTGTGGGAAAGCCTCGTGGGAAAGCCACAGATCCCTTGATCCCCGCGACGGGAAGCGTGACACATCTGCTACACTGTCCCTGAGGTCACGGTCGTATGTCGAGAGCACCTGCCGCAACTCGAGAAAATCCAGGAGGTTCTCTGCGCCAGTCGAGATGAGGCCCATTTTATCTGCGGCTTCTCGAGAGTAATCACACCTAAACTCTGGAACTTCCAAAGGGTCCTACACACCCTTGCTACAACTCAGGAGGTTCCCTGATATACCCGTCTCCACTCCAGAGGAAGCACGAGGGTCCGGCCTCCTCCAGAGGAGCTCCGTTTCCGCCTCCAAGCTCGAGATGAGGGATCCTTCCCTGCTTCCTCGGGAAAGAATTCCCGGCGTTCCCGTCGCATCTCAAGAGGAGGCCTCTCCACAGGAAAAGCGAGAGGAACTCCAGGGCCGTGCCAACATTCCCAGAGTCCCCCAGATGTATCAGTCCATTCCAGGGAAACCTGTTTTCCCTGTACTGCCTGGACTTTCAAGCCGAGGATCGACTCACACCACGGTGGCACGTGGGAGAGCCCTGTGGGAAAGCCTCGTGGGACAGCCTCGAGGGAAAGCCACAGATCCCTTGATCCACGCGACGGGAAGCGTGACACTGCTGCTACAGCTCGGGAGGAAAGCACACGTGCATGCCCCCACTCGAGACGAGGACTGACTCCCCTGGGGAGACTCCAGAAGTACCCCAAGATGCATGTCAGCCCTGGAGAGGAATCCTCAGGTTCCGGCCCGACTCCACACAAGGTCTTAGCTGGCGACGGGAGAGGAACAGCGACAGGCCCTCTAGCAACTCGCATGGGACTGGCCTTTCCTGAGGTTACCAGAGCGGGTCCATGAGGTCCCCGTCGTAAGTCAAGAGCACCTGCCGCAACTCGGTAAAATCCAGGAGGTTCTCCCCTGCAGGCGAGATGAGGCCCGTTTCCACTGAGGTGTCTCGAGGCTAATCACACTTGACCTCTGGAACTTCCAAAGAGTCTTTCACTGCCATGCTGCAACTCAAGAAGTTCCCCGGCATACCCGTCTCCACTCAAGAGGAAGCACGAGGGTCCCGGCCACATGCAGAGGAGCTCCGTTTCCGGCTCGTAGCTCGAGAGGACGGATCCTTTCCCTGCTTGGTCGGGAAAGATTCCCCGGCATTCCCATCGCATCTCAAGAGGAGGCGCTCTCCAAAGGAAAGGGGAGAGGAACTGCAGGGTCGTGCCACCATTCCAAGACTCCCCCAGATATCTCAGTCCGTTCCACAGGAACCTGTTTTCCCTGCACTGCCTCGGCTTTCACGCCGAGGATCGACTCACACCACCGTGACACGTGGGACCCCGGAAAGCCTCGTGGGAAAGACTCGAGGGAAAGCCACAGATCCCTTGGTCCACGCAAGGGGAAGCGTGACACTGCTGCTACAGCATGGGAGGAAAGGGCACGCTCATGCCCCCACTCGAGACGAGGCCTGACTCCTTTGTGGAGACTCCCGAAGTACCCAAAATCCATGTCAGCACTGGAGAGGAATCCTCAGCTTCCGGCCCCGAATCCACACAAGGTCTTAGGCCCCCGGCATCGACGGAGAGGAATCACGAGAGGCCCCCTAGCAACACGCATGATAACTGGCCTTTCCTGCGGCCGCCAGAGCGGGTCCCTGAATCCCCGTCGTAACTCGAGAGCACCTGCTGAAACTCGGGAATATCCAGGAGCCTCTCCATTCCAGGCGACATGAGGCCCATTTCTGCTGAGGCATCTCGAGACTAACCACACCTAACCTCTGGAACTTCCAAAGGGTCCTTCACACCCTTTGCTGCAACTCAAGAAGTTCCCCGACATACCCGTTCCTCTTCACGTTCTGCCATAAATGGTGGTGTCATCTGCATATCTAAGTTGATTGATATTCTACCGGCAATCTTGATTCCAGCTTATGTATCTTCCATCCCAGCATTTTTCATGATGTACTCTGCATAGAAGTTAAATAAACAGGGTGACAATATACAGCCTTGACATACTCCTTTTCCTTTTTGGAACCAGTCGTTGTTCCATGTCCTGCTCTAACTGTTGCTTCCTGACCTTCATCCAGATTTCTCAAGAGGCAGGTTAGGTGGTCTGGTATTCCCATCTCTTTCAGAATTGTGGCTAAAACAACAGTATAAGGACCTTTCCGCCAAGGAATTGTGTTTCCAGTCATTGAGCCACACCTGATCACTGAGCACAAATTCATGAATCTGTTCCTCAAGGGGGAATGATATTCTTTTTTATACAAACTTAGTTACCTGATTTATTACCCTTACCTAATTGTTCCATCTGTGAAATCCCACCCCTTACCAAATCTGCTAACACCTGCCTCACTGTGGGAGGGGTCTCCCATAGAAAATTTCATAAGGACAACAACTGTGGGAACGTGCGGTTACCCGTAATATGAGTAAGTCTGCCGGAAGCAAGCCCATCCATGTACAGTCAGTCTCTATGATCCATTTTGAAAGTGTCTCTTCAAGAGTTTGGTTGTTTCTTTCCACCATTCCAGAACACTGGGCCTATATGCTGTATGTAATTTCCACTGATATTTAGAGCTTCACATACCTGTTAATTAACGCGGCTACAAAGACAGGGCCATTGTCGGATTCTATCCTGGTTGGAAACCCAAGTCTGGGAATTATTTCTCAAATCAGCGAGCTACTTCATTTTCTTTTTCAGATCAGGTAGGGAAGGCCTCTGCCCAACCGGAGAAGGTACCTACTATTCTAGTAAGTCATGATAACAGGTGACTGCCTTTGCTTTCCCGAAGGACACTCGCTTTCCCTGCATCCTGAGAACTCCACGTCTCAGCCAGTTGGAAAAGCGCTTTCTTGGAGGTCATTATTCAGGGCAACTTCCCCTGGAGCCCGGGGCCATAGGGAGCGCTCCACACTCCCAGGGAAAGGCAGAGCCACAGCCACACATCTGTCCCATCCCCTTTGCTCTGTAGGAGAGCTCTAGTGAGCCTAGGTCTGTCAGGAAAATTCTTGGCTCCTATGGGGACACATTCTATGTGTGAAACTGCATCCAGGACCTAGGGCCACAGGCGCCTGTTTCTCTCGGGGGCGGAGGTGGGGGGCCTGAAGCAGTGCGGCCCAGCAACAGCTTCCACATCCATCCAATTGCTCTTTTCTTACCTCTGATAGAACTAGCTTTGTTCCAGCCTTTGGCAATTTGGAGGCAAGCGGGCCCCACTTCCTCCCCAAGGAGGCATGGGACCTACTTTGAGTGGAAAGGCCCCTCACGGAGCTGAACCAGGAAGGCACCCAGTCATGTCTGACACATTCCTGCATCCTGCC
>NW_017196492.1:0-8479 GCF_001704415.2 Capra hircus
CCTCTCGCCCCTTGAGTGAGAGCTCCTCTCGCCTTTCCTGTGGAGAGCGCTCCTCTTGAGATGTGACGGGAACGCCGGGAATTCTTTCCCGACCACGCAGGGAATGGATCCCTCCTGTTGAGCTATGAGGCGGAAACGGGGCTCATCTGGATGTGGGCGGGACACTCGTGCTTCCTCTCGAGTGGAAACGGGTATGTCGGGGAACTTCTTGAGTTGCAGAAAGAGTGTGAAGGACGCTTTGTAACTTCCAGAGGTTAGGTGTGATTAGCCTCGAGACGTCTCAGCAGAAATGGTCCTCATCTCGCCTGAAAGGGAGAAACCTCCTGGATTTATTCAAGTTGCGGCAGGTGCTCTCGACCTACGACGGGCCCTCAGGGACCCTCTCTGGTGGCCTCAGGAAAGGCCAGTCCCCATGCAAGTTGCACGGGGACCTCTCGGGATTCCTCTCCCTTCGGTGCCGGGGCCTAAGAACTTGTGTGGAGTCGGTGCCGGAATCTGAGGTTTCCTCTCCAGTGCTGACATGGATTTTGGAGTACTTCTGGAGTCTCCCCAGGGGAGTCAGTCCTTGTCTCGAGTGGGAGCATGCACGTGCGCTTTCCTCCCGAGCTGCAGCAGCAGTGTCATGGTTCCCTTCGCGTGGATCAAGGGATCTGTGGCTTTCCCTCCAGGCTTTCCCAAAGGGCTGTCCACGTGCCACCGTGGTGTGAGTCGATCCTCGTCCTGAAAGTCGAGGCAGTGTAGGGAAAAAAGTTTCCCTGGAATGGACTGAGACATCTGGGGGACTCTGGGAATGGTGGCACGACCCTGGAGTTCCGCTCGCCTTTCCTGTGGAGAGCGCCTCCTCTTGAGATGCGACGGGAACGCCGGGAATTCTTTCCCGACCATGCAGGGAAAGGATCCCTCCTCTCGAGCTAGGAGGCGGAAACGGGGTTCCTCTAGATGTGGGCGGGACTCTCGTGCTTCCTCTCGAGTGGAGACGGTAATGTCAGCGAACTTCTTGAGTTGCAGCAAGGGTGTGAAGGACCCTTTGGAAGTTCCAGAGGTTTGGTGTGATTAGCCTCGAGACGCCTCAGCGGAAATGAGCCTCATCTCGCCTGGAAGGGAGAACCTCCTGGATTTTCTCGAGTTGCGGCAGGTGCTCTTGACTAACGACGGGGACATCAGGAACCCGCTCTGGTGGCCTCAGGAAAGGCAGGTCCCCATACGAGTTGCTCGGGGCCTCTCGGGATTCCTCTCCCCTGATGCCGGGGCCTAAGCCCTTGCGTGGAGTCGGTGCCGGAACCTGAGGATTCCTCTCCAGGGCTGACATGGACCTTGGGGTACTTCTGGAGTCTCCCCAGGGGGAGTCAGTCCTCGTCTCGAGTGTGGGCATGCAAGTGCGCTTTCCTCCCGAGCTTTAGCAGCAGTGTCACGCTTCCCTTCGCTTGGATCAAGGGATCTGTGGCTTTCCCTCGAGGGTTTCCCATGAGGCTTTCCCACGAGGCTTTCCCACAGGGTGTTCCCCCGTGCCACCATGGTGTGAGTGGATCCTCGGCTTGAAAGTCGAGGCAGTGCAGGGAAAACAGGTTTCCCTGGAATAGGACTGAGACATCTGGGGGACTCTGGGAATGGTGGCATGACCCTGGAGTTCCTCTCGGCTTTCCTGTAGAGAGGCCTCCTCTTGAGATGCGACGCAACCGCCGGGAATTCTTTCACCGACGACGCAGGGAAAGGATCCCTCTTCTCCGAGCTTGGAGGCGGAAACTGGGCTCCTCTGGATTGGCGGGGACTCTCGTGCTTCCTCTTGAGTGGAGACAGGTATGTCGGGGAACTTCTTTAGTTGCCAGCAAGGGTGTGAAGGACCTCTTGGAAGTTCCAGAGGTTAGGTGTGATTAGCCTGGGGACGCCTCAGAGGAAAATGGTCCTCATCTCCCCTGGAGGGGAGAACCTCCTGCATTTTTTGAGTTGCTGCAGGTGTTCTCGCGTTAAGACGGGGACCTCAGGGACCCGCTCTGGTGGCCTCAGGAAAGGCCAGTCCCCATGCGTGTTGCTCGGGGCCTATCAGGATTCCTTTCCCATCGATGCCGGGGCCTAAGACCTTGTGGGGAGTCGGTGCCGGAACCTGAGAATTCCTCTCCAGTGCTGACTTGGATCTTGGGGTGACTTCTGGAGACTCCACAGGGGAGTCAGTCCTTGTCCGAGTAAGGGCATGCACGTGTGCTTTCCTCCCGAGCTGTAGCAGCCAGTGTCACGCTCCCCTTGCGCGTGGATCAAGGGATCTGTGGCTTTCCCTCCAGGCTTTCCCATGAGACTTTCCCACGAGGCTTTCCCACAGGGCTGTCCCGTGCCACCGTCGTGTGAGACGATCCTCGGCTTGAAAGTCGGAGGCAGATGCAGGGAAAACAGGTTTCCCTGGGAATGGCCTGAGACATCTGGGGGACTCTGGGAATGGTGGAACGACCCTGGAGTTCCTCACGCCTTTCCTGTGTAAAGCGTCCCCTCTTGAGATGCGACGGGAACGCCGAGAATTCTTTCCCGACCACGCAGGGAAAGGATCCCCCCTCTCGAGCTATGAGGCGGAAACGGGGCTCCTCTGGATGTGGGCGGGACTCTCGTGCTTCCTCTCGAGTGGAGACGGGTATGTCGGGCGTACTTCTTTTGTTGCAGCAAGGGATGTGAAGAACGTTTGGAAGTTCCAGAGTTTAGATGTGATTAACCTGGGGACTCCTCAGAGGAAATGGGCCTTCATCTCGCCTGGAGGGAGAACCTCCTGGATTTTCTCGAGTTGCGGCAGGTGCTCTCGACTTACGACGGGGATCTCAGGGACCCGCTCTAATGGCCTCAGGAAAGGCCAGTCCCCATAGCTAGTTACTCGGGGCTCTCGGATTCCTCTCCCGTCGATGCCGGGGCCTAAGACCTTGTTTGGAGTCGGTGCCGGAAAGTGAGGATTCCTCTCCAGGGCTGACGTGGATCTTGGGGTACTTCTGGACTCTCCTCAGGGTAGTCAGTCCTCGTCTCGAGTGGGGGCATGCACGTGCGCTTTCCTCCCGAGCTGTAGCAGCAGTGTCACACTTCCCTTCGGGTTGATCAAAGCAACTGTGGCTTTCCCTCGAGGCTTTCCCACGAGGCTTTCCTCAAGTCTTTCCAACGAGGCTTTCCCACAGGGCTGTCCCATGTGCCACCGTGGTGTGAGTCGATCCTCGTCTTGAAAGTCGAGGCAGTGCAGGGAAAACAGTTTCCCTGGAATGGACTGAGACATCTGGGGGACGCTGGAAATGGTGGCCCGACCCTGGATTTCCTCTCGCCTTTCCTGTGGAGATCGCCTCCTCTTTAGATGCGCCGGGGGAACACTGGGAACTCTTTCCCGATCACTGAGGGAAAGGATCCCTCCTCTCGAGCTAGGAGGCGGAAACGGGGCTCCTCTGGATGTGGGCGGAACTCTCGTGCTTCCTCTCGAGTGGAGACGGGTATGTTGGGATCTTATTGAGTTGCAGCAAGGGTGTGAAGACCCTTTGGAAGTTCCAGAGGTAAGGTGTGATTAGCCTTGAGACACCTCAGCGGAAATGGTCCTCATCTCGCCTGGAAGGGAGAACCTCCTGGATTTTCTCAAGTTGCTGCTGGTGCTCTCGACCTACGACGGGGACCTCAGGGACCCGCTCTGGTGGCCTCAGGAAAGGCCAGTCCCCATGCGAGTTGCTCGGGGAGACTCACGGGATTCCTCTCCCGTCGATGCTGGGGCCTAAGACCTTTGTGGAGTCGGTGCCGTAAAGTGAGGGTTCCTCTCCAGTGCTGACATGGATCTTGGGGTACTTCTGGAGTCTCCCCAGGGGAGTCAGTCCTCGTCTCGAGTGGGGGCATGCACGTGTACTTTCCTCCCGACCAGAAAGCAGCAGTGTCACGCTTCCCTTCGCGTGGATCAAAGCATCTGTCGCTTTCCCTCGAGGCTTTCCCACCAGGCTTTACCACAGGGCTGTCCCACGTGCCACCGTGGTGTGAGTCGATCCTCGGCTTGAAAGTCGAGGCAGTGCAGGGAAAACAGGTTTCCCTGGAATGGACTGAGACATCTGGGGGACTCTGGGGATGGTGGCACGACCCTGGAGTTCCTCTCGCCTTTCCTGTGGACAGCGCCTCCTCTTGAGATGCGACGGGAACACCGGGAATTCTTTCCCGACCGCGCAGGAAAAGGATCCCACCTCTCGAACTTGGAGGCGGGAAACGGGGCTCCTCTGGATGTGGCCGGGACTTCTCGTGCTTCCTCTCGAGTGGAGACGGGTATGTTGGGGAAATTCTTGAGTTGCAGCAAGGGTGTGAAGGATCCTTTGGAATTCCAGAGGTTAGGTGTGTTTAGAGTCGAGACGCCTCAGCGAAATGGGCCTCATCTCCCCTGGAGGGGAGAAACCTCCTGGATTTTTCGAGTTGTGGTACGTGCTCTCGCCTTACGACGGGGACCACTGGGACCCCGCTCTGGTGGCCTCAGGAAAGGCCAGTCCCCATGCGAGTTGCTCGGGGCCTCTCGGGATCCTCTCCCGTCCATGCCAGGGCCTAAAGACCTTGTGTTGAGTCGTGCCTACCGGGGTCCAGCCCCGGTGGATCCAGGAAATTCGAAGGGTGGACGGCGTTGGCGTGGAAAGACTTGTTTGTTTATTAATGTAAGATTAGATTAAGAAACTATAGTGTAGTAAGAAGATTAAATGGAGGAAGAGGGCTGAATAGCTTGGTTTACGCGGAAGGCCAATAAAATTCCAGACAAGGAATTTGCACCATCTACTTTGGCCACCGGCGCCCGCTTGAATATCTAAGGGTGCCTCGCCTTAAGCTCCCTTTCGTGTGGTCTTAACAGCCGGGGCAAGTAAGTAGACCTGGCGAGCCTCCGGGCCCCAGATGGAGATTCAGCCTGAAGTTAAAGTAAAGAGCAGAGAGAGGGAACGGGAGAAAGAAGAGAGAGAGAGAGACATGGGGGGAGCCAGAGTCCCAAGAAACCAGGCCGAGAGACTAGTTCGAGAAACTGGCCCCCATCCTTTATTGTTCAGAAGGCCTTTTATACTTTTGATAAAACACGGAGATCAATGGGTAACACAAAAATTATGTAGCGTTCGCAACCCAGATTCTTTCCGTATATCATTTTGTATACAAAAGGTCTCAGGTGATTTACATTATCTTTTGGCCAAGAGGCTTGTTAACACTTTTTGGCTCTCTTCCTTAATGAATGTTAATTTTGTTTCCCCTGAAGTGTTTTTTTTTTTTAATCTGCATCTCCTTAAAGCATTAAAGTTACATCTCTATAGAACAAAGGTGCAGTGGGATATAACAAAGAAGGTACTTAACTCAAAGATCTAATGTTGCTAATACCAGGTCTACTACTTGTTTTTCTATATACCAACTATATCTAAAAATAAAGGATATGAAAATTTGGCAGCAAGCATTGACCCAAAAAATGAAACCTTTAATCAGTCCTATTCTAAAGATTTTGACTCCTCGGAAGCTGCTACATTCCTAGGATATTTTAAGCTTCCTGTGACTCCTGCGGTCAGGAGGCCTCAAACAATCACATGCGCAGTTGTACGAGTCCTGCAGGCAGGCTAGACAGCCATCGGAGGGGTTTTTGGATTGAAACACTCTTTCAAATGCAGAAGACTAAAGCCCTGAATTGACTTTTTCCAGAAAATGTCAGAAGAGTGGAAAAGCAGAGCACAAAAGCCGGCAGATTTTTTTTGGGGTACGTGCTTAGGAATTTGCAGAGGGGTCCCTGAAGTCTGAGCACGCCTTGCGTATGTCAGCTTCATTCCTCATGACCTTGTCACGGGCGGGATTCCTCACACTGGCTCCCAGCAGGTGCCGGAACCTGAGGATTCCTCTCCAGTGCTGACATGGATCTTGGGGTACTTCTGGAGTCTCCCCAGGGGAGTCAGTCCTCGTCTCGAGTGGGGGCATGAACGTGCGCTTTCCTCTCGAGCTGTAGCAGCAGAGTCACGATTCCCTTCGCGTGGATCAAGAGATCTGTGGCTTTACCTCGAGGCTTTCCCACGAGGCTTTCCCACGAGGCTTTCCCACAGGGCTGTCCAACGTGCCACCGTGGTGTGAGTCGATCCTCGGCTTGAAGGTCGAGGCAGTGCAGGGAAAACAGGTTTCCCTGGAATGGACTGAGATATCTGGGGGACTCTGGGAATGGTGGCACGACCCTGGAGTTCCTCTCCTCTCCGGTGGAGAGCGACTCCTCTTGAGATGTGACGGGAACGCCGGGAATTCTTTCCCGACCACGTAGGGAAAGGATCCCTCCTCTCGAGCTAGGAGGCGGAAACGGGGCTCCTCTGGATGTGGGCGGGACTCTTGTGCTTCCTCTCGAGTGGAGACGGGTATGTCGGGGAACTTCTTGAGTTGCAGCAAGGGTGTGAAGGACCCTTTGGAAGTTCCAGAGGTTAGGTGTGTTTAGACTCGAGACGCCTCAGCGAAAAATGGGCCTCATCTCGCCTGGAGGGGAGAACCTCCTGTATTATCTCGAGTTGCAGCAGGTGCTCTCGACATAGGACGGGGAACTCAGGGACCCGCTCTGGTGGCCTCAGGAAAGGCCAGACCCATGCGAGTTGCTCTGTGGCCTCTCGGGATTCCTCTCCCGTCGATGCCGTGGCCAAGGCCTTGTGTGGAGTCGGTTCCGGAACCTGAGGATTTCTCTCCAGTGCTGACATGGATCTTGGGGTACTTCTGGAGTCTCCCCAAGGGAGTCAGTCCTCGTCTCGAGGGAGGCATGCACGTGCGCTTTCCTCCCGAGCTGTAGCAGCAGTGTCGCGCTTCCCTTCGCGTGTATCAAGGGATCTGTGGCTTTCCCTCGAGGCTTTCCCAGAGGCTTTCCCACAGGTCTGTCCCACATGCTACAGTGGTGAGAGTCGATCCTCGCTTGAAAGTCGAGGCAGTGCAGGGAAACAGGTTTCCCTGGAATGGACTGAGACATCTGGGGGACTCTGGGAATGGTGGCACAACCTGGAGTTCCTCTCGCCTTTCTTGTGGAGAGCGCCTCCTCTTGAAATGCGACGGGAATGCTGGGAATAAATGACCGACGACGCAGGGAAAGGATCCCTCCTCCCGAGCTAGGAGGCGGAAATGGGGCTCCTCTGGATGTGGGCGGGACTCTCGTGCTTCCTTTCGAGTGGAGACAGGTATGTCGGGAACTTCTTGAGTTGCAGCAAGGGTGTGAAGAACACTTTGGAAGTTCCAGAGGTTAGGTGTGATTAGCTTGGAGACGCCTCAGCGGAAATGGGCCTCATCTCGCCTGGAGGGGAGAACCTCCTGGATTTTCTCGAGTTGCGGCAGGTGCTATCGACTTACGTCGGGACCTCAGGGACCCGCTCTGGTGGCCTCAGGAAAGGCCAGTCCCTTGCGAGTTGCTCGGGGGCCTCTCGGGATTCCTCTCCATCGATGCGGGGCCTAAGACCTTGTGTGGAGTCGGTGCCGGAAACTGAGGATTCCTCTCCAGTGCTGAAATGGATCTGGTGTACTTCTGGAGTCTCCCAAGGCAGTCAGTCCTCGTCTCGTGTGGGGGCATGCACGTGCGCTTTCCTCCCGAGCTGTAGCAGGAGTGTCATATTTCCCGTCGAGTCGATCAAGGGATCAGTGGCTTTCCTCGAGGCTTTCCCACAGGGCTTTCCCACAGGGCTGTCCACGTGCCACCGTGGTGTGAGTCGATCCTCAGCTTGAAAGTCGAGGCAGTGCAGGAAAACAGGTTTCCCTGGAATGGACTGAGACATCTGGGGGACTCTGGGAATGGTGGCACGAACCTGGAGTTCCTCTCGCCTTTCCTGTGGAGAGCGCCTCCTCTTGAGATGCGACGGGAACGCCGGGAATTCTTACCCGACCACGCAGGGAAAGGATCCCTCGTCTCAAGCCAGGAGGCGGAAACGGGGCTCCTCTGGATGTGGGCGGGACTCTAGTGCTTCTTCTTGTGTGGAGACTGGTATATCGGGAACTTCTTGAGTTGCAGCAAGGGTGTGAAGAACCCTGTGAAGTTCCAGAGGTTAGGTGTGATTAGCCTGGAGACGCCTCAGCGGAAATGGGCCTCACTCGCCTGGAGGGGAGAACCTCCTGGATTTTCTCGAGTTGCAGGCAGGTGCTCTAGTCTTACGACGGGGACCTCAGGGACCCGCTCTGGTGGCCTTAGGAAAGGCCATTCCATGCGAGTTGCTCGGGGCCTCTCGGGATTCTCTCCGTCGATGCGGGCCTAAGACCTTGTGTGGAGTGGGTGCTGGAACCTGAGGATTCCTGTCCAGTGCTGACATGGATCTTGGGGTACTTCTGGAGTCTCCCCAGTGGAGTCAGTCCCTCGTCTCGAGTGGGGAATGCACGTGCGCTTTCCTCCGAGCTGTAGCAGCAGTGTCGCGCTTCCATTCGCGAGATCAAGGGAACTGTCGCTTTCCCTCGAGGCTTTCCCAGGAGGCTTTCCCGCAAGGCTGTCCCACGTGCCACGTGGTGTGAGTCGATCCTGGGCTTGAAAGTCGAGGCAGTGCAGGGA